>NC_041381.1:670129233-670144170 GCF_002162155.2 Triticum dicoccoides
TTGGCGAAAAGGCTGCGTGTCCTGTCCTTCTAGCCCTTTAGCAATCGATCAAATGCTGCGCACCGCTTTGCCAAAGCGAATCAGTAGGCGTCAAGCATGTACAAATACTTACATAGAGACCTCGATCAGTAACGGCTTATTGCTAGCGTTAGCATCCCCATGTTATGCTGCTGAGCGAGAGGAGCAGCGTCTTGTTAGAAAATTCCGAAATGTGCAAACTAAACTACCACAAGCACACACTATGATTGACTTCCTTGCCTGGCTAATACAGTACGAGACAGTCCTTGACTAACACCCATACGTGCAAACTCCAAGCTAGCGTTTCCCGGACAGCCGGGACACCCAAACCAACCCACTCCACACCAACTACTTTGCTAGTAGTAGTACCGGTCTAGCGATCTAGTGGTCAGCTAGCATGGTCCAGGGCAGCTCGTGCTTGCAGAGTTGCGTGCACCCGCCATGCCCTGCCAGTCGCAGCCCAGTACGCTAGGCAAGTGTAGCAACCAGAAGAGCACGGATGAAGACCGGGCCTGCGCCAACTCGAAAGGCATCGTCTGATTTTCCCCGAAGAAGCCGGGGGCGCGCCGCACACGTCGCTAGCCTTCTGCGATGGCCGGCAGATCTTGCCAATGCCTGGCAGGGGCTCTATGCTAGAGTAGGGGTGAGTCATGAGTGACCACATCACAAACACAAAAGTGAGAGACTGATGCAGAGGTGAAAAAGATGCGCGTCGACTAGCTACCTCTGCATGCATGCATGCATGCTTGTGTTTCTACTCCATGGGTATGGTAAAAAAGATGCACATATTTTCCATTCTGACAGTACACCTTCACGACATCTTTGGATATTAATAATGAAGAAACATGGAAACCAAAGAAAAAGGTACTAACACGCAAGAATTTGACATGAGTATAAGTGCAAAAAGGGTTTTTAAACGCATCATAGCAGCGGGACCTGACTTGACGGGAAACATGAAAATCGTCTCGACTCAACCCGAATAACTAAAGAAAAGAAGAGGTTCAAGTGGATGTTCAACGTATGACGACCTACACATCGGGCATATGAAACTAGTCAGAACATTCAAACTTGGTCACCGGCATATCCTACATCCAAAGGGCATTTGTCGAAACAAAACAAATCCGTATGATCATAATCGCACCCTAATCCAATGAAATACGTACAATCAAGAGACAGAGCCCTTCCTTTTATATGCTAACATATGACTGAAATGGATAAGATACACTAATAAAGTTCTCTTTGGTTCAAATGAATTTCATATCGAGAAAGATCTTGCTCTTCAACCGCTTTGATTCGTAGGTAATCATTGGGCAAAAAAAAATTCAATGCTCGACTTGCATACATTTTCAGAAAAAATTTTGCACGAGTTTCAATAATGAACCAATGAGGATATTCATGTATTTTTCAGTGATGCAACCAAACACTTGTTGGCTTACGGATTGAATCGAGAGGTGGTAGGCACGAGTTCAAACAACAAGAATGAACACATGTGAGTTTTGGGTTGCTCCAACGCTTAACTTTTCAGACTTTTTTATTTCACTTATATTGGACTCAAAAGAGCCGACCTTGCGTCCAACACGGTCTATGATACTTGCCCAATATGACGCAACCCTAATCACTGATCGGTCAGGTTTAAACTTGCCTTCCATCACTAACAGATTGAAGCTATCACGACTCAGAACGAAGTCTAAACTTACGCTACGGGATACAGACTTGTAACATAAATCTATGTTCTTATACATGGAACATAAACTTAAGGCATCCCCAAGGCCAACCCTCAAAGGCTCAAACCTCCCCCATGTATCCGGACCATGCTGTCTCGGCCAGCGCGCCGCTTCAATGCCGGCGCCAGTGAGAGTTCGCGTCCGCTCTGACCGGGTATGAATGCGGCACTGACGCTCTGGAGCGGCGCTGACCGTTTCGGGCGGGAAGCACCCACGGGCGAGGGAGGGGGGGCGGGTGTTTGGGTGGGACAGGGCGGTGAGACGCGTGCTTGATAGCGGTCCGGACGCATGCAACCCTCCACGTTTCTCTCTAGTTTAGGGAGAAAACATGTCCTAACCGCTCGTCAGATCGATACAACCACATGTTAGATGGCTTCCGCGGTCCGGACGGCGCGGTCCGAACGTGTGTGAGCAGTTTGAACATTGGCGTTGGAGATGCCCTTATCCTCTTATCCAGGCCACGTGACAGCAGATTGGAACTCCACTTCAAACTCAAAACTCTGAATTTTGGATAATGGCCTAGCATTCCTACCCCGTAGTGGGTTTACTATAGCTGTGTACACCTGAACTTGGAACGCCTGACGGCACCGAGCAAGAAGAGCAGCAGCAGCTCATCACATCATCGATCCCTGTCCACTCTCCATAGTACACGGGCTCATCCTGTCATCCACATTAACAGTACCAATACTATACAGTATACCAGCACCAGTACAGAAGTGAGTAAGTGGGCGTACTTGTGGCACGGCACTGACTGTATTTGCGCGCGTACGTACGTACGTACCTAGGTGTACACCCTTGCTACCACCCGGTGCTACTCCTAGTCCCACAGTCCCACTCCGCTTCGGCGCCATGTATTTGCAGCTTCTTGTCTCGTGTACAGTACAGGCCGGCGTACAGGAGTAGTAGGTGGTATAGTGCTGGTACAGTACAGTATGAAGCTACGCACACCATCACATTCACTGCAGTGACATGCACCGTGGTTGTTAATGGATGGGGTCAAAGCAACCGTACCTCCTGCAGCCCGGGCGTCCATTACTCGTGCCCTGCAGCTACCCATCTGCTCGTGTCCCCCCACCTCCTCCACAAGAGAAATCCCCAGCCGCAGCTAGCCCGGACCGGGGGAGTAGTAGCAGCGGCAACATTAACACGGCGAGTCTTCTCTTCTGGTTCGTTGGGCCGTTCCGGTTCGAGCGAGACGTTAATGTTCGTGCGGAGGCACGCCACCTCGCCATTATTGGCCCTGTCGGCAAGCCCGTGTCGGAGTACTATCGATCGTCGATGGAATGAAGGAGCGCGTATCATGTGATCCCGACCGATGATAGAGGTCCTCGCTCGCTGGGAGAGAAGATAGAGCCGGCCGGTCGGGATCATTTGTCTGTCCCGTTCCTCTTAAACTCCCCGTCCCGTGCACGGGCGGCCAACGTCGGGCTGCCGCTACCGTGAGACTGACTAGTAGGCCATTTATTGCGTGCCCTCCACCTTCCTTCCAGGACGCGTCGAGCCTGTCGGCCTAGGCGCCGGTGTGCGCACGCGTGCGTACTTGGCGTCCCGTCGTTGCATGCATATCTCTGTGTGCAGTGTATGTATGCAGAGAGAACACACGTCTCTCTATCTACAGCGACGTGCGCTCTGCTACTACGATGTGATGATGATGACCATAATCATGGTCTACTCACGGCTGAGCCAGCCCCAGGAAACGTGCAATAAAGAAACGTGTGGGAGTACACTAGGACGGACCTCTGAGTAAAAAAAAGGCTGCCTATAGCCTACTGCTACAGGGAGTGCACAGCTACACAAGCGGCGACTGTGGCTAGCTGCAGAACTGAAACGGGCTAGGCCACCTTTCTCCTCGCTTTTATCGGGCGTGGGGCAGCGCTGCCGTTGGCAGCAAGGGAAGCAGTCGTCGTCGTCGTTCAGCGGCACTGCAGGCAAGCAGCCTCTGCGGCGCGCCGCTCCTCTCGCCTGCTGCGGTTCCGTTCCATGGATCACGCGCGCGCCGCTCCTACTGACGAAGCTGCCATTGCACGGCACTGCCGCTGCGTCGGGGTAAATGTGCCCCTGCTGTACGTGCCCCTCAGTTGACGGACGCCCCGGCGAGCGAGCAACGTCACCAGTGTCCGCTGCCACGGTGATTTACATTGGCTCACGCCAACTCCACCGCGCGACCCTATCATGTCCGCCCCGGTCCGTTTAGGGTAAAAGGGACAAAGGAGGCGGCCCAGAGCGTGGGCGCAAACGGACTTTTGTCCATTTTGTGTCCGCTTTTGACCCATCCGCGGCCCAAGTTTGCGCCGCTTTTGGGGTGAAACGGACACCACGCAGACGCGCGGGTCGTCTGCGCGTGTCCTCCCCTGGCCCGCCCGTCGGTGGCATAGGACGGACCTTTTTCTATCCGCCCCCCTCCTCCCTCCGGCCGCATCCACTCCACTCTTCCACACTCTTCCCCTCTCTCCCCCCTCGCCGCCGCCGGCCGCCCGCTGTCATTGCAGCCGTGCACCTCGGACGCGCGCTTGCCCAGCCCGTTCCTCTCGTCGCCGCCGAGCTACCCAAGCACGGCCACCTTGTTTGCGCACCCGCCGGCCGGATTTGGGGCGGATCCGGTCGGTCTTGAGCTCGCCCGGCTGTGGGAGGCCGGGCCGCGCCATGGACTGGCCGGGCACCTTGCCGGAAGGCCCTGGCAGGGCTGCAAGGCCACATGCAGGCAGTGGCTCGTCATTTAGCCGCTCGGATCTGCACCGTCGGTGGTCCGTCGGCAGATACGTGAATGGCGGCCGGCCGGGCTCGGTGCTTGCCCAAAAGCTCGTCGGCGCACCGTTGCCCCTCATCAAGTGCAACCACTGCCCAAGGGTGGTCGTGCGCCGCGTGTCTACAACGCCGGAGCATCCCGGGTGGGTGTTCATCAAGTGCTTAAACGATGGGGTATGTGCTCTTTCAGCTTCGGTGCATGTTTGTGCTCTTGGATTAGACTAGTGGTGCTAACTTTAAGTTTTTTTGTGTAGACCGGATGCAAGTTTTGGTATTGGGAAGAAGAGTACACCGATCAGTTGATAGAGCGAAATGTAGTGCATGTTCGTGCACTTTTAGCTAGCTTAGAAGCTTTAAATGAGACAAGTGCATTTGTTGCTAGATTAGAGTCTAGGCACGATACTACGTGCGAAGAAGCAACAAGACACGATACTACGTGTGAGGAAGCAACGTCGACTTCTGGCTTGAAGAAGAAAGGAGGGGGCAACGTCGTGCCTCCTCCACAGATCAACAATGAGTGCATCGAGAAGGCGCTAACCCAACTCAAGGGAGCAGTTATGGAAGTTGGGTATCTTCTCCAATGTATTTTTGTGGTTCTTGTTTTCTTTGGCCTTGTTTTACTAGTCAAAATGTGATGATGCATTGTTATGTACCGAAAATGAATGATAAAAAAACTTTAAGGACTTGCAAAGAAATATACGCGGACAGAATGGGGCAAATGGATGCGGCCGCATGCTGGGCGCACGGCCACCGCATCCCAGAACAGGCCCGGACACGACCCGAAACCCCTACCCAAACGGACCGAAACCGAACAAAACGGACGTCCGTTTGGGGTCGCGCGGTGGAGTTGACCTCAGAGCACGCTGGACGTCGTGGTCGAAGAGCGTCACGTTTGCTCGGACGGTGGGTTAATCTAATCGACTCTGGGGAAGGAAGATTGATTGATCCAGCACTGTGGCTGTGTCCCGGCCATGGGCCGGGCGGGCCTACGGAGGCGCTCCCGTGTCGTCGTTTGCTTTGCTTCAAACCTGGCCGGTCTGGCTCTCTTTGGCTGGGTGCGAATGGGAGGTGGAAGGGCCGGTGGTTTGTGGAGTAGGGCCGGCATGCACGGGCCCGACGACTGGCTAGCTGTTCAAGGGTCAAATAGTGTTGTTCGCTTGTGACGAGAGGCTAGCTACGAGCTTGGCTACGCTACGAGTTACGAGCAAGCTGTAGCCTCTAGCCTGTAGGTAGCGACTAGAGAGACACCAGGGATGGGCTGAGGATGACAAGACGGCCCGGGGAGACGCCCTCTGCTTTTCCGGGCGCGAGCAGAGACACAGACGCACACAGGGGGATTGCCACGTCATTTCCACGTAGTACTACAGGGCCGGCCATGTCAGTTCGTGATCGCTGTTGCGTGCGCCGGCCTGCTCCCGTGTCCCCCTGACCCGAGCGAGACCACCGCCCCCGTGCGTGCGTGCGTGCTGTGGATCGCACGCTTTGACCAGAACCAGAGATGTGCAGCAAATAAATAAAGCAGCGAGTGAAAAGTCGATAAGAAATCTCGCCCGTGCCGCGCGGGGGGCAAGCCGGAGGTACGCGCACGCCATCACGTGGTGGGGGTGGGGATGGTCTCGTCGCCGTCGTCGAATCCTCGTCGGATCCGTCTCCTCTTACTTGCATAGCCCGGGGCCGGGGCTTGGGTTGGGGCTCGGCGGACAAAATCACTGTTTTGACCTTTTGTGCTAAGAAATTTCCGAATTGACCTCGGTTGCAAAAAAATTCCTAAGTTGACCTTTTTTGATGACGCCAACATTTCTGGCGTCTGGGTTGCATTGGAGACGCCAGGGACCCTGGCGTCTGGTCCCTGGCCCGCACGACCCGCGACCACGTTGACCGGCTGACGTGGCAAAAGGGCCAGACGCCAGGGTACTTGGCGTCTGGCCCTGGTAAGGGTCCAGACGCCAGGGTCCTTGGCGTCTGGCTCTTGTAAAGCGTATACATGGATCATCTGCGAGGATAAGATCATCTGCTTCGCTTAAAAGCGTATACATGGCTATCGATTGGCACTGGATCCGCGCTTTTCTTTTTCTTTTGTTCTTTTTCTGAATGGCCCCGGCGATGCTTGATGGACAAAGCTACGCTGCGCACTATGATCTTTGGAGTTGGAGTGGCCTAGATTCGAGAATCGGGAATACTCCTATCTGTATCTGTAGGAGGACGGGTTAATGACTTCGGCGTGTAGAAATAATGGGTCAATGGCTGCGAGAGTTGGGCGTGGAATCAGCATCCCTTCTTCCTCAAGGGACGAACATTCTTGCCTCAAATTGAAGTCGGAATAGCAATGCTCACTTCATCTTGCTTCACTTAATTAGTAATAATACTAGTAGTGCTCCTACTGCAAGTAGAGAGCCCTTACTCATGAGGTAATTATATTAGTGTATCCATGGTTATGCATAACGATGACCTTGTTGAAGGCTTTGCTTTTGGGAACGTGGTCTTTTTCCAGGGATGAAAACCTATGACGTTTGATCCGGCAATGACAACGTGTGTGCATTTTTTTTCCTGAAGACGTTGTTTTTGGAAAACCTTCTTTATAGTTCGGATGCTGTCTTATTTTCCTTTTTCTATCTTTTTTCTTTTTGCGGTGCATCCTAGATGTTTTGGACATCTTGTTGATGCAGAGACTGCATGTAATTGATATATGCTTGATTTTAATATATTCCCCATCTAAAAATATATCCATGGTTCAACGATAGACCAACAAGTATCACTTTCGTTTATCCAGTGCTAGATAAGATTGTAAAAAATATATATGGAGTGACGCTTCTGTGAGAAGCTGGGGAGGGGGGCGATTCTCCCAAAAGAACTGACCCGCCTCCATCCTGGGTTATAAGTCTTCTCTGTATTTTGTGTCAATATTTTACTAGATATTTAACTAACAAAATATTAATGTATGTCATAAAAAATTATATCATTGCATTATAGTTAAACATTGTTTTCAATTAAATTTTTGTACATGCATTAATATTTTGTTAGTTAAATTTAAGATTAAAATTTGACACATAATACAAAAATACTAATAAACCAAGACGAAGGTAAATAGTAATATGTTGGAATTTCAGCAATGATCTTTATCTTACCAGTGGTACTAGGAGTACTATTGCAAGGCCCTTTACCTATGGCTGTCAAACCAATCTCTGCGCTCCCAAGTACTAGAATATGCATGCGTCCGTTGAGAGGAGGATGTGACAATTGCCCCGATTATTTTAGGCACCTTGGTCTAAGAGCTCACCAATGATTTTACTGCTAGGTTATCACTACAGTATCACTCTATCTAGGACCCATTGCTCTGACAGAGAAGACTTGTGCATTAACACGCTGAGCTGAGCTGAGCTCGCACCCTCTCAATTATCGGAGTGCAAGAATGCGCCCAAGATGGACCTGACCTGCTATATCAATCAATAGACGCCAGGACTGCACAGCACGGGATGATTCTTCAACCGCCAACTGTTCCCTGCATGCAGTAACTACACAAACATGTATTACTGTCCCTTACCAGGGCCAGACGCCAAGGACCCTGGCGTCTGGACCCTTACCAGGACCAGACGCCAGGGACCCTGGCGTCTGGCCCCTTTGCCACGTCAGCTGGTCAACATGGTCGTGGGTCGTACGGGCCAGGGACCAGACGCCAGGGTCCCTGGCGTCTCCAATGCAACCCAAACGCCAGGGATGTTGGCGTCATCAAAAAAGGTCAGATTAGAAATTTTTTTGCAACCGAGATTAATTCGGGAATTTGTTAGCACAAAGGGTCAAAACAGTGATTTTGTCCGGGCTCGGCCGATCCATGCATCGTCGACGACCAGCCAAGGGAGCTGGTGCATGTGGCTCTCGTATGTACTCCTACCATCCGACCGGAATTAATGCTGCCCCATAAATTGGTGCTGTGGATCGCGCGGCCGGCCGCCGGGAGCGGCGAGAATTGGTCGAGCGGCTATGGCTGGCTAGCTACCGGAATTGAAAGATGATCAACGTATACTTCTGTTTTGAATCGTGACGGATGAGAAAGAAAAGAAGAGATACATGTATGTGACTCATGTCTACCATACACATCTGTCTTCTTGATCTAAGATGCACTGCTTGCCAATAGCACGATACAGTACTTAACAAGTGGGCTTTTCATTTGTGGCCACCAAGAGGATTACGAGCTACTCCTGGCTAAAGCGATTGCCTTCACAGAAAGTGCATGGTTTGCTATTGCTTACAGAGAGATGGATGCTATATATAGTTCTACGGAGTAATAGCCGTGGCTAAAGCTCTAGGTTGAATCGACTCAATGACGGGATAGTGGCCACTAGAAAATTGAGATAAAATGGCGTGGATCGATGAAAGTAAAATTGTGTTTATGCGTCCAACAGTGGGCCTGAGATTTCAGAGATGGATATTAAAATAAAATAAAGAATACATGATGCTTGTAATGTAAAAAATCGACAATGTCGTGATTCGACACCATGAACCGAAACCTAGAACCAAAAAACTGGGATCTATGTCGAGAAAGGTTAACAAATGTTCAAAGCCGAATTTTGCTCATTAGGCCAAGATATTGCATCAAGGCCTGTCAAACTAAGCCGAATAGGCAGTAGCTCATCAATCAACTACACCTACACGTAGAATTACCACGTCCCAAATTGAGCCGCCAACCCAAATGCGTAGCATTATTCACCACAGCGCCGCCGCCTCCGTTCTCCTACCTCGCGTAGTCCCAGCAACCGCCAGTGCCCATGACTTGTACGCGGTGGTGGCCATGGCTTCTCCACGGCCGAAGGTTGTGCCCGTATCTCCCGACACACATCAGCCGATCATTCTCATTGCTTCCACGCGGGATGGCCAAGGCTCCTTCATGGGCGAAGATAGCATGCATAACATTGCATAGCTACCGGTGACCTACCTGCAATAATTTCTGGCAAGAGTTCCTTCCTCCTACCATTTTCGCTCGTGATTGATGTATGAGAAACTTTTGAAAATTATACTGTTCATACGAACCAATCTGTGGTTGGATGATTAGGTGGACAGTGGTATCCCCAACCCATCAGGGTTCAAGTCCGGATGCTCACATTTGTTTTGGATTTATTTCAGGATTTTCGGTGATACGTCTTCAGTGGGAGGAGACGTTTCCATTGACAACGAGGCGTCTACGGTGACTTCGTAAAATCTCAAGATAATATGCCGGCTCGGTCTTTCGGAGGTGCTTATAGGAGTAGGGTATGTGTGTGCCCTATAGAAAGAAACACTGGTTCATGGAAGGACATACACTAATTTGCGCTGTTTTGTGATGCCGCTTGAGAGCATCTACAACCGGACTTGGCAAATTCGACCCCTCGAACGCCCGTGGACGCGCCCGGCCGCGTCCGTGGACAGTGACCGGCCACCTCTCAAAAAACGCATTCCACATCCGGATACCTCAAATTAGAAAACTCAAATCCATATTATTACATGCAACGTGAAACCTAATCTACGCGGAGCTTGTCAGGTTCTGCTCCCCACTCGCCTGGCTCCGTCCTGGCAATGTCCGGCGGCCGGCTGCGCTTCTCAGAGTGTTGGGCCGGTCGCCGACAAGCTAGGGTAGGGCACGGGACACGAGCTAGCTCACGGGACTGAAGGCCCTGCCGTCTCCCATGCCCTACTCTTCCTCGTCGGAGACCAGAACCCGAACTGTGTCGGTGGACGTCAGATCGATGATGGATCCATCCGAGGACGAGCCGCCGACGTCCACCACGATGCGGTTGCGGCGCCCGGACTGATGCGCCATATGGGTCGCCGGAGAATGCGACTCCGCCTCGCCAACATCCGCCGCCGCCTCCCACGCCCGATGCTTTACACGGCGAGCATGTCGTGCCATGGCCTTGTCCCCAATACCGGCGCGCCACCCGAGGAGTTGCGCGTCCGCCAGCGCGTTCGGATGTCAGACGGACCGCACAGCCTCCGGCGAGGCAGCTATGGCCGGCCTAGCACCGGATCCATGCCCCATTTGGGCGGACGCAATGGATTCCCGACGGATGGAGTCCGAACGCAGCCGTCCACGGGCCTCCTCTCGGGCGCGGCGGAGCGCAAGCCGGACGGCGATCTCCTCCTCGGGCCGCGCGAGATGAGCTCGGGGTCGACGGATCTGGAGGTGAAGGACTCAGATCCGCTGCCTGCCATGACGGAGAGGACCGGAAGGAGCTAGAGATGAGCTTGGGTGATGGAGGGGAGTGGATGGAAGGGGAGTGAAGTGGCTAGGGTTTGGTCCGGCGAGCGGATGGGGAGGATTTTATGTGGGGTCGGGTGGACCAGCGTGGGTCGGGTGCGGCGTGGTGGGCTTGTCCGGGCGCCCCCCATATCCGCCTCATATTTTGGTGGATATTTGGGGTGCCGGTTAGGACGGGCATTTGAGGGTCGTTTGAGAGGCCCGTATGGGTCAAAAAATCGTGACCGGGCAGTGACCGGGCGGCCTGCCCGGGCGTTTCAGATGGGTTTGAGGGGTCCGGTTGTAGATGCTCTAATGTCATTTTTTTTCACCATTTCAATAATGATAGAATCCTCTAGAATTATCAGGGCCTCTTTGATTGGCATGATTTCAAGAACATAGGATTACAATGGCATACACATTTGATTCCTAAAGGATTTCGGCTTTGTTTGATTGCATCACAGGAAAAGAAAAAAGTTTTTTGTAGGAGGTTTGAATGGATGCTAAAGTTTCTATGAAATGTTATACAAAATAACCATTTGAAACCGTTGACGCATAATGTGTTGTCTAGTCTCTTCCATCAGATCAGTCTTTTGGTTGCATTGACTAGAGCATGCACTTCTCTATGGTATCAGAGCCAAGAGATCATGAGTTCAAGACCTGACTGGCGCAATTAAATTATAGCCCACTTTTGGTCCATGTTTAGTCTTCAGGGAGCCACACGTGAAGGAGAGTGTTGACGTATAATGTGCTACCTAATCTCTTTCATAAGATCAGTCTTTTAGTTGCATTGGCTAGAGCATGCACTTCTACAGAAACAATTCATTTGATTCATTTTATGAAATGAACGATCATCATAAAGAAAAATGTGAAGGATTCTAGTCCTTCAAAATTCGTACGAAAATCCTTTGAATCAAAGATGCCTCGCTCTTCACCGTATTCTCAATAGTTCTACTCTAGAAACTTCCCCTTAGTTCTTTGACACATATGTTTATATACAATTTCAAAATCCCTACCAAGTTTGTAAGATATTTAATGATTCCACAGGAATAACATATACAAGTGTGCTGCGTGATAATATTGTTTTTCTCGATTCACACTGAAATATGTTATGGCAATAGAATTTGTTAAACATATATTTTTACAAAAATAGAATCACATAAACAACGTTAATCACATTTGTAGTGATATATATTACAAGGACTTGAAACATATGCACATCATCGTATATGACGGTGCTTACATGATTAGCCCAGCTAGCTATACCCAAAAAAGTATTCAACATAACATATTAAAATTGTATTGTTAACATTAGTACATATTTAACAAAAATGATTTTTGATAAGTAAAAATGTTTAGTATAAATTTATGATAACATTTTAACTCGGCATGGCCCTCAAGAATATTGATCCAATGCGAGATATGATCGGCATACGAGTGTCGGGTTTCGGAGTAGCGGACAAAAGTGTGCAAAACCTATTCCTTAACCTTCTTCTTATACAATGATGATTAATGTACATCTAAACTGCAGCAGGTTAACACACTTGTCGAGAGTGAAGGTTGCGAACCAATGCCTATGATAATGCAGCCCCGACGCATAGACGTAAAAAAAGGTGCCCCTCCTGTCTATCCAAGGAGTGAACCATCTGCTGAAAATGATTCCGAAATGGCCCTGGGCAGATGTTCGATGAATGTATGATGGAGATGATGCCCCCACCGTTGTGGCAGAGGTTCCCGTTGGGGTGTGTATCCGTTGATGGGATGATAACTAGGACAAGGACAAGGTTAGAGTCGGCATTCCGAGTCAGCATAGTGGGCAAGAGGTAAGGTTCAACAGCCACTCACTAATGCATCCACTATGGTAGAGATGTGTGCACGGGAGCTCGACCGGAGGATCTTGTTGCAGATGAGACGAACTTGTGTCGTTTGGGTAATGATGACACTAGGCAAGGCATTGATGGCTTCTATCAAAGTCGTTCTAGGTCATTCCACCAAGAAGGACGGGTGTGCCCGCGGCCAGTGAATTGGTGGGATGTTGAGCTGAGGCAGAGGGGGTGGAGGCGGCGGCAGCCACGCCAATGGAGGCGTGTGGTGAGGCTCGATGTTGTAAGCAAACTTGTAGTGTTTCAGCGATTTTTGTTAAACTTTGACGTGATTGTGGTGGCTTTTACAAATTAGTCGATAGAACTAGGTGCAGTATGTTCTTCCTTGGCTATTAGATCTATATACATTGTTGTTTTATTCGTACGTTTCGAACTGAAAGTGCATTATATCGACTAAAGGGGGGGTGAATCGGTGATTTTTACAAATTTATCACTGAGGAATTTGCTAAGTGAGGAACTACAAGCAGCAGAATAAGTACTCAGGTGCACACATAACAAGACAGTAGCAGGGTCATCATGACTAAATAAAACATACACATAGCACAAGTACTGTGTAACCAGGATAAGCAGGCAGAAGATAAGATGACTGAAGAATTAATATTGAGGAAACTGAGAAAGTCTTCAGGCAAAGTCTTCAAACAGTAACGATCAATTTCAAAAACACATGAGCGAGGAAATGAAAGGGTTGAGGAAATAGAACCAGTAGCTCGGTGAAGATAGTGATTTAGTAGACCAGTTCCAATTGTTGTGACAGTTGTACGTCTGGTTGGAGCAGCTTGGTATTTAAACCAAAGGACACATAGTCCTTACTGTATTCTCCTTGAGCTAAGGTCACATAGACCTCGCCCAATCACTCGTGATAAGTCTTCAAGGTGACTTCCAAACCTTCACAGAGTTGGTCACCCGCCGATTCATAATTCCTCTTGGATGCTCTAGACCATGACGCCTAACCGGCTGGAAGATGCACAGTCTTCAAAGGTAACAAGCGTCGGTTCCACACAGGAACAATCTCTTCAATGATGTTCAATCACTTTGGGTTTAGGGGTTGGGGTTTTGGGTTTTTCCTCACTGCTGATTTTGTCTCAAATTCCTCGGTGGATGGGATGCTCTAAATGACAAGTGCCAATTTATCTCTCGGAGGAGCCAACTGACTAGTGGTTGAAGGGGGCAGCTATTTATAGTCAGGGAGCAGCTCAACATGATAAGACATAAATGCCTTTCAATGATATGACCGTTAGGTGGATAAGATATTTCGGACAGCTGGCGCGTAGCACAACAACGGTCAGAAATTTGAGCTCTTAAATTCCTCAGGGCTATCATGTTCCTCACTTGTAGGCAATCCACACTGGCAAATTCCTAACTCCTCAGTCAGGATAAATTCCTCAGAGAACAGAAGATCTTCATCTCTGTCATTGAAGAAATTGACTGAACTGTATGAGATTTCCAAAGGCTTCACTTGAAGGATTGGGTATGTGTAGGCTTTGAGATGAGCATCACTTGGAAACTTTTCCTTAGTTTTATCTCGAACCCCTTTAACAGTACGGTGTTTTCTATGACTCAAGAAAGAAAAAATGAAACTACGAAAATAAAAGTCTTCACGCTTCATAGTCCTTGCATCAATATCAATATCTTCAAGGTCACTCCAATTTCCTCATTTTCAAAGTCTTCAAGAAAACCAAACATTTGTCCGTTTGAGGCCGCGCGTTGGGCCGCGCTATTCGTTCGTTTTACCCCAAACGGACGCACCCGAACAAAATGGGTCGCGCGGTGGAGTTGGCCCCACCACAGTTAACAATCCTCCTCCGGCCGCGTTGTACATGGCACGATGCAAGCCGGCGGACCGGTGCCGGTGTGTGTGCTGCGATTGGCAGGGCATGGCGGACTGACTAATACTACTCCATTAGTATAGTTTAGAGTACTACTGTAGATGCAGCGTCTGGCCCTGCATATGTACCACCCTGGACCATGCAAAGCTAAGCTAAGCTTAGAGCATTACTAGTAGTACCCCTAAACCCTCAAACCCTAAAAAATAACCGTTTTTTTACGGGTTGCAACAAAAAAAACGCAAAGACTAGAACCCCTAAACCCTCAAATCCTCAAAAAAAAAGTAAGGGTCCAACCCTCAAACCCAATTTCAAACCGTAGAAGTGAGGGTTGGAGGGGGGCGCTCGACCCCAGCCCGCACTCCCTTCCCCCGTCGCGCGGGAGGGAAGTTTCCCGTCCCCAACCTCCCGCTTCCTCCCTCCCAAGCCGCCGGCCGTCGCCCGCCGCCAATCCGGCCGGCCCCCCGCCTCCCCTCGATGCCGCCGCCGTCCCGCCCCTGCGCCACACTCCCCACCGCCGGATCCGCCGTTCCCCG
>NC_041381.1:670144686-670158853 GCF_002162155.2 Triticum dicoccoides
CCCCGCCGCCTCCCGCCCCGCGCCCCGGCCCCCGGCCTCCCGCCCCGCCGCCTCCCGCCCCGGAACCGGAGCATGCTCTCCGTCGGCAGCCGCTTCCAGGGCGGAGCTCCCCCATGGCGACGGCCCCGGCCACGCTCGCGCCCGACGTCTCCGCCGACCAACAGCAGCGGCCCCGACGACTCCGAGTTCGACCCTCGATTTCACCGCTCCCTTTCTTGAATTCCTGCCGCAATTTCTCATTTTGATGGCAACGTGTCTGGCTCCTGCAGAAAGGCCAGACCTTTGCTCGTGGAGAGGTACCGGGACGGCGCCGCCAAGAGGTCTCTTCTCTTCTGAAATCCATGTGTTTGCTGATACGCCTGACTGAATCTGCAAAGAGTTATCAACTCTGTATCTGCGACGAGTTTCTCATCGTCTAATTGATGTGGCGAGCAGGTATCTGTTGGACGGCGACTCTAAGCTGCAAGTTCTTTGGGAGAAGCATGATGAATCTTCGATGAACACTGTCGAAGATGAAAAGGCGAATTCTTCGATTCCCCGGGCTGTTAGTGATTTTGTACTTCCAGCAGGTTTTCCAGGTGAATGCTGGCACCCCTGTGTGGTTTGCTTACGCATCTATGCATTGCTTTTGCTCTTTGCCATGGAGTATGAACTATGGAGGTTCAGGTTTACAATCTAGGAAATGCAGTGATTGCTGTGTTTTCTAATCATAATGCAGCAAACAAATTGTTTTGCAAGTTTTGTAGTTTTTTTTTCTATCTTACCATTATTATCAAGTACTGTCAAATGTAGAGCTTGATTTTGTATATGCATTTTCCTCAGTTTCTCTCAGTATGCTGCATAAGAGGTCATTATTGCAATTTGCAAAGTTGTGGACTGACACTAAGTCTGAAACTATATACCACTTCTCAAACCTATAACTCTCTGTTGTCCCTCATTTATATTTCAGAATCTGTTTCGGATGATTACCTGCAGTACATGCTATTGCAATTCCCAACAAGCGTCACAGGATGGATCTGTCACACGTTGGTTACATCAAGTCTTCTGAAGGTACACCGTAATCTATTAATCAAGATGTTTGCAGAAGTAAATAATGTTGTAGTGACTGAAACGATGGGCTGATACATGATGTGATATATAATCATATGGATTGCATTATTTGATAGCTCCAAAATAACTTCAAGATTTTGCCACGTGCTCATAAACAATCGCAGTCCGAAAAGACTTCCAAGTCATAATCTTCAATTATTATGTCAAAACTGATGATTAGCTGATCATAGATTGGCACAGGCTGTAAGTTTTAAAGGTAGGGGTTGAGGCAAAGACTAGAACCCTCAAATCCAACCCTTAAAGCAGTTTAAGGGTTGAGTTTGAGAATTCTAGTCTTTGTTCCTGTTTTTCAACTCTTAAAAGTGTCAAAAAGTGACACTTCTCAACCCTTAAAACTGTTATAAGGATTTGAGGGTTTAGGGGTTCTATTAGTAATGCTTTGGGCTCTTCGAACGCAAAAGCTTGATAGATCGACGGGATTCCAGGACCCCGCTTCAAACCATGCTGATGCACGTAGAAAGATGTGCGTCCCCTAGCCGCGCATGGGTCATGCTGTTGAGTGGATGAGTACTGGTCAGGCAGCTGTTGCGTTTGTTCTGCTTGCCATGCATGCACATCTTTATGATCCGACAGTACACGTTTAGGACACATTTCAAGATTAGTTTTTCGAAACAGAGGCAAAAGATCTGCCTCATTGATTAATTAAAAAGAAGAAAATTGCCTAGTTAATTAACATATTTTAAGATTGTCAATTCCTTCTTGGGATCACAGGAATGTTAAAACAAAGGAATAGAAAAAAACATAGGATTAAGATGTCAGGCACTGCAAAATTCCTACATGAATGAAAAATACAGGGATCATGTAATGAATCCTTTTGGATGATTCATAGGAAAGAAATATATGAATTTTGAATGATTAAACTAGTGCATAGAATGTTGGTTACCAGCAAGTCCTTTATCCAAACTCAAAGTCAAAGGGCATTCGTCGGAAGAATTCCTTTTTGTTGGAATCATACAAAAATCTTATGAAACTCGTATAATCAAAAGAGAGCCTTAAGGCTGCCCTTAGTGGGTAATATCATAACTAAAGAGAGCCTTAAACCTTGCTGATTCCTTAAAATACATATTTTTTAGAATTCCTAGAAAATTTCTATAAACTAAAGGAGGCATGATTCAATGAAATTCGTACAATCAAGAGATATCCCTAAGTAACTTCCTTTTATACGAAAGTGCTGTTTTGATTTGAGCTCGGGTGAACAGTAAAAAATCAATTCTTTTTGGATTTTATAGTTCACCCAAGCTCACATGACCTCGGGATTGGAATAGCCGTGTCCCCTTTGATATGCTAGCATCTGACTGAAATAAATCAGATACACCAGGGGTCTCTCTTGTTCGAATGAATTTCATATTAATCTGTAATATCCTACTCCTTATATTTCCTTTTTCTTCTGAACACTGTTTGGTTTGTAGGAAACTATCTAGAAAGTTCAATGGTCTTGCATGCAGTTTCAGGGAAAATTTGGATGAGTTTCTATGACAATGTCTTTCAGGATATTCCATACATCACATATCCATATGTCCATAATTCCAGTAGGATTCAGTATACCAACACTGGTGGAAAAAAGGCCTTTGGTCGCGGTTCGCAACTGCCATTAGTCGCGGTTGCGCAACCGCGACCAAATAAGCGCGACTAAAGCCCCCCACCTTTAGTCGCGGCTCCTTAAGAACCGCGACTAAAGGCCCGTCCACGTGGGCGCCAGGCGGCCGTCGGGGCGGAGGACCTTTAGTCGCGGTTCTTCTGGCCAACCGCGACTAAAGGCCGCCACAGGTTTAGGGTTTTAGCCCCCCCCCCCCTAAACCTGTTTTCTGTTTAATTTGTATTGTTTTATTTCTTTTATGCTTTATTTTAATTTTGAAGGAGTTTCATATATTCTACGGTACTACATACATGCATATGAATGTACAATTTCAAATAAATTTGAAATTAGAACCAAAAAGAATTCAAGAGGAATATACAATATATATTCAATATCATCGGATGACCATATACAATTTTGAACAAGTTTCCATACATGATTTAATGCATATAAAGTTCTACGTCCTCGTAATAGTGTTCTCCTTTAGGATGGAGGACTTCCCTGCTGAACCATCCAGCTAGTTCCTCTTGAAGTGGTCGGAAGCGAGCTTCTGGACTAAGCATCCACCGGAGGTTATTCCTCTGAGCATTGGTATCACTCGGAACCCGCTCAGAGGTGTATCTCCGGATCATCTCCCAGACATAGTATCCACATAGATTGGTCTCCGGTGGCTGAATATCCCCAGCATTCTTAGCCTTTAACATTTTGAATTCTAGCTCTTTTTTGAATTCACCGACCTTTGTATCTACGAACCGTCTCCAAACCCTACGAGGCAAAGAAAATTAAATGAACAAGAGAGTTATTAATTAGTTACTTGATATTAGGAAATGAACGAAATAGGCCGATCGATATAGAGCGCAAATGAATGAAAATAATTACTTCTGCAGCATTCTTCTCATGCCGCCCCAAAGCTTTGGATCCATATTCACAGAGTCGTGGATGAGACATTCTGAGGTGTTAACTTTAATTACTAGCAGAATCCAGTGGAACCTGCGGACACGATACATGCACAGTACGTCATGCATAACTCATCGATTAGCCGGCCACATACCATGCATGGAGTAAACAAAAGAGAATGTGCTCAAGACAGAAACACTCACTCAAAATGGTAAGGAAATAGAATATCACTTTTGAGTTCCTGCTTTGTAAGAAAGTGCCACAGGTCTGCCTCCACGTCGGCGGGGTGACGCTCCAACACATGTCCATTAACGATGTGTGGGTCAATGAACCCAACATCATGGATGCTCCTTACTCTGCATTCCTTAATCTTCATTCTGCATGTATAATAGCGGACACAACAATATAGTTAGGACATATATATAGTGCAGGCAATATGAACGAGATGGGGTAGAAATTAATAAATCACTTACAGAACGTAGCAACTGATGATAGATTTATCGAGCTCGCGCAGATTGAAAAGCTGGAACAATTCACTCAGTTCAATTTGTACATAGTAATGTTTGAAGTGATGCTCATGTCTAACTTCCGCATAAATATATTCTTTGGCGTTTTTATTTTTTATGTAACCCTTGTACCATTTCAGCAGACCTTTCATTTGTGGAGGTAGATCCTTTTCCTGCGCAGGCTCGACGAGAGGCCCATTCTTGACATATGTAATTACTACCTCCTTCACTGGCGCCTCATCAAGGCCTAACAGTTCACGAAGAGTAATACCTAAGTTGGCCGCTTGTTCTCTGGCACTCGTTACAGTCAATCCCTGTGCTGCCGCAGCTTGTATGATCTCGGGGGCATCCGGACAGAAGGCTTCCACTATAAGCGGGGCAATCAATTGTTTACTTTGTTCCCCGAGCTGGGCAACTTGTTTCCCGCTTTTTTTACTTTCGGCCTTCTCCCGCTCTTTGTTCTCCTTGAACATGAGTGTCTGCCTGCGAAGTTCACGTGCATAGTCGTTAGGCAGATTCTTCGCGGCTTGGGACGGTGTGCTCAAAAATGACTTAGCCCACTTCTTTTGCTCATCAGAAAATACTGGCTTGGGCTCGGGCTCTCTTTTCTTCTTGCAGTCCGCCTTCCATTTCTCCAAATCAGCAGCCGTGGCCGCGTCGACTTCCTCGGCACTACGTTCCCAAGGCCTTGTGGGGAGAGGCTTCAGTGATGGCTCCGGTACCTTTGTGGTCTTAGGTACATAAGGGTCCGGGTTAATAATCCAGGACTGCTTCTGCTTCTTTGCCGGAGGTGGATTGGGGGGCGGCGTCTGATCACCCGCCGGACGAGGACTGGGGGGCGGCGGCTGATCACCCGCCGGACGTTGTGGACTGGGGGGCGGCGTCGGCTGACGTGACGGAGGTGTAGGTGAACCGCCACCACCACCACCACCACCACCACCGCCACCGCCACCACCACCACCATAGGGGGGTGGACTTGTTGTCCTTGGCGCCTCGCCTGGAAACTTGATAAACTTCTTTTGCCATAGAATGAAATGGCGCTTGACATCTCCAAGTCTTTTCTCCCCTTCAGGTGTAGCAATGTCAATCTCCAGGTCCTCAAACCCTTGGACTATGTCCTTCACCGTGACACGAGCATAGCCATCTTGAATGGGGTTGTTGTGGTGGAGTGCTCCAGGTAAACATGGTAAAGCACTGCCGATGGCTACCTTCATGGACATGTTCCCGATAGGATAATACAGATGACATTCTTTCATCTCCTTTATATCGTCCACGGGGTAGCGAGGATGCTCCGGTGAAGTAATTTCGACCACCAGAGGCTCCGGTGCAGTAATTTGGACCACCAGAGGCTCCGGTGCAGTAATTTCGATCGTCGGTGCATCTGCACCAGCCGGTGGGGCCTCCGTGGAAGCCACGCTGCTTCTCCGCTGCTGGCTTCCGAGATCCGCTGGATGATCTTCATGCTGCACCCGAGCTGCATCTCTTTCGGCTACTAGTACACTCATGGTTTTCTTCATCACATCCATTTCTGATGCCAACCGCGCCACAACATCTGCTTCCCGATCCATCTTTCTCTTACGGCTTCTGTAACCGTACGGGTCATCGTTCTGGGGGAACCCTATTTTCCACGGAATGTGCCCCATGCCTCGTACACGTCCTCCGTGTTCAGGATTCCCGAGGGCTTTTGTCAGCGCGTCGTTCTCTCTGTTGAACTTGATCTTCCCCTGTTGAGCATCCCTCATTGCGTTAATAAGGGCTTGGGTGGGTTTAATTAATTTGCCCCGGTAAACACACTCCCCTGTCTCCGGGTTCAGCGTCCCCCCATGCCCGTACCACCAGCTTTTGGCCCTTGGGTCCCATCCCTCCGTACCTGGACGGATTCCTCGCGCCCTCAGCTCGTTCTCCATCTTCTCCAACCTAGGCACCCAAATGCGATACCCTCCTGGCCCCATAACATGATTGTACTCCTTCTTAGCCGCATTTTCCTTATTTTTTTTCGATATTTGAATGAACTGCTCCGATTTCTTTTGCTTCACAAATTCTGGCCAATCATGTTTCAGTTTCTCATATTGTCCTTTGAAATCCGGAGTCTTGTTCTGCTTGACAAAGTCATGGGCTAGATTTTGCTTGAATTTCCGGAATGCGTCGGCCATCTTATGAAGAGCGAACTGTTTGACTAGCCTCCTCCTCTCCTTGTTTTCCTCAATCTTGTTACCCTCCTCATCGAATTTGTTGTATTCCGGAGGTAGAACGAAATGTTCCATAAGCTTCTTGAAGCAATCTTTTTTTGTTCTCTTATAGACAAAAGTGAAACCATCAATTCGTGCCTTCTTTGGCTCATTCCACTCCTGGACGGTGATCGAGACGTTGTCTCTAACAATGGCTCCGCATTGGCTGACAAACTTGGTGGCGTTCTTGCGAGGCTCCAGCGGCCTGCCGGTTGCACTGTCGACAACCTCGATGGTGCATGTTTCTCCTTGTTTCATCGTCTTGGTTGCGCCACGCTTTGACGACGTACTCGATTGTTTCGACGATCCGGCCGAGGGCTAAAATAAGAAAGAGTCGCGCGCGTTAGTACACACATATTTATTCAAATCAGTTAGTTTGTATCACCAGAGGCTCAATGTATATATATACCTCGGCGCCGGAGGTGGTTGCTACTTCCATTTGAAGATCGTCGTTTATCGACGTTTGTTCGGCATCATCTTGCTGACGGCGCCCTTCATCTTCACCGTCAAGGTTCAGATAAGAAGAGATATCATCTTCTTCTTCTCCGGTCGGCACATATAGAATATCGCCGTTTATGATGCCGAACATATGTGCTTCACCGTCCGGATCATAGTTGTCCATAATCGGGTCAGCTCTATCGTCCGCCATTATATCAGTCCTGAAAACATGTAGTAAAAACAAATTAATTAAGTGAAGAAGGAGGGCGGTGGCGGTGGCGGTGGCGAAAGGGCGGTGGCAAAAGGAGGGGGCGAGGAAGGGGTGGGAGAGGGTGTCGCGATAGAGCGCGAGACGGGGCGGCAGACGACGGCGTCACGGAGAGGGGAGGCGAGGACAACACATTTATAACCCTCGTCGTCCCCTCTCGATCCCTAAAAAAAGACCGCGCGCATCGCCGCCCCCCTCGCCATGTGCAGGGCGGGGGGTGCTGGCCACACTCTTTTTTCTTTTCTTTTTCATTTCATTTCATTTTTTCTTTTCCTGTTTTTATCCTTTTCATCTTTAAAACAACTCAGTATATCAAAATATAGCAATGAAAAAACATATTTGAGAAATCATAAAATGTATGTGAATTCAAAAAAATGAATCATAAAATGTTCATGGATACAAAAACATTGTGATTTTGCAAAAAAAAAGGTTTTCAAAAAATGTTGATGATTTTGTGGAAAAAACAGGAATAAAAACATATTGTGTATTCAAAAAATGTTTAGGGATTTCAGAATAGTTCACGTATTTAATTTTTTCACTGATTCATGACATATTCGTGAATTTAAAAATTATTCGTGTATTTCAAAAAATTGATTTTATTAGACACAAAAAAATTCATCAAAACAAAAAAATATTAATGAATTCCAAAACATATTCTTTCTTCTTTCTTTTTTTCTTCTTCCTTTTTTTTCTTCTTTCTTTTTTTCTTCTGTTGTTTTCTTCCTTTTTCTTTTTTTCTTCCTTTTTCCTTTTTTCTTCCTTTTTCTTGTTTTTCTTCTGTTTTTCTTTTGTTTTCTTCTTCCTTCTTTCTTCTTCTTCCTTTTTCCTTTTTCTTTCTTCTTCTTCTTCCTTTTTCTTCTTCCTTCTTCTTCTTCTGCCGGCGCGCGGAGGACGGCAGGCAGGGCCAGCGGGCGGCGGGCGGCGGGCGGCGGGCGGCGGGCAAGGGCGCAAGGCACGGGCGGCGGGCAAGGGCAGGGCACGGGCGGAGGCGGCGCTCACTGGGGACGGGGGCGGCGACGCGCAGGGCTTCGGCGTCGGCGTCGGCGTCGGGGCAGGGCTTCGGCGTCGGCGTCGGGGCAGCGCTTCGGCGTCGAGAGAGAGGAGAATGGGAAGTGGCAAAACTGCTAAGTGCAGTATTTATAGACGCACCTTTAGTCGCGGTTGGAGAGGCGGACCGCGACTAAAGGTACCCTTTAGTTGCGGTCCGCCTCCCCAACCGGGACTAAAGGATTTTGGCGCCGCTTCCGTTCCCGCGCAGAAAGACCCTTTAGTCGCAGTTGGGGACAACAACCGTGACTAAAGGGTACCCTTTAGTCGCGGTCCGCCTCCCCAACCGGGACTAAAGGTCTGTGCTAGAACTGGCGCGGTGCGGTGGGATGTTTAGTCCCACCTCGCTAGCCGAGAGGCTTCGACAGTGGTTTATAAGCGCGGCTGCGCTCACCACTTCGAGCTCCTCTCAAATGCAGGCTTACGGGCCTATTCTGTCACTATGTGCCTGTGGGCCTACTCGGCCTTCTGCGGGCCTGAATCCTGGCCCTTTAATGGGTTTCTAGTCGTATTCAGGCCGTGGTGGCCCAGTAGGTGGCATATTTCCTTTTTTCCTTTTTCCTTTTTTCTTCTGTTTTTTTCTTCTGTTTTTTTCTTATGTTTTTCTTCTGTTTGTTTTTTTCTTCTGTTTTTCCTTTTTTCTTCTGTTTTTTTCTTCTGTTTTTTTCTTCCTTTTTCCTTCTTTCTTCTTCTTCCTTTTTCCTTTTAAAATCAAAAACATAAAACTAATTCATTTTAAAATCTTAAAAATACAATTATATATCAAAAAAATCAGAAAAATAAAACTAATTCATTTTAAAACCCCTTGAAGGTTTGACAAAAGGTTTGATACATCATTCAGTTCATCGACCAAATACAAAGTTTGGTACAATAAATTATTACATATCAATTCTTCCCTTGTGTCCCTGCTTGCTTACGATTGTGCCGTATCCATGGAGCATCCTCATCATTTAACTTAATGCTTGGGTCAATGTTCACTTTGAAGGGCGGAATTTCACCAAACATATTATAATCTTCTGACATGTCTGTCTTGTCCTCCACTCCCACGATGTTTCTTTTCCCTGAAAGAACAATGTGGCGCTTTGGATCATCGCATGATGTACTGATCGTTTTCTTATCTTTCCGTTTCCTCGGTTTGCTACTCATGTCCTTCAAATAAAAAACCTGAGCGACATCTTTGGCAAGGACGAATGGTTCGTCAAGGTAACCAAGATTGTTGAAATCCACCATTGTCATTCCGTATTGCTCGTCCACCTTTACCCCACCTCCTGTTAGCTTGAACCATTTGCACCGGAACAAAGGGACCTTAAAGGAGGGTCCATAGTCAAGTTCCCATATCTCCTCTATGTAACCATAATATGTGACCTTTTGCCCATTCTCGGTTGCTGCATCAAAGCGGATACCACTGTTTTGGTTGGTGCTCTTTTTATCTTGGACGATCGTGTAAAATGTATTCCCATTTATCTCGTACCCTTGGAAAGTCGTTATAGTCGAAGATGGTGTCTTGGCCAACATGTACAGCTGATCTACAACATCATTGTCATTCATTAAATGTTTTCTCAACCAACTGCCGAAAGTCTCCATGTGGGCCTTCCTAATCCAGGATTCAGGCTTCCCCGGGTTGTCCGAGCGTAAAATATTCTTGTGTTTCTCAAAGTACGGAGCCACCAAGCTGGAATTGGTCAGTACAGTGTGGTGTGCTTCAGTCAGAGAATGGCCGTCCATACATATCGTTGATTTCCTTCCGATCGTGCCTTTTCCACTTAGTCTCCCCTCGTGCCGCGATCGAGGAAGACCAATCGGCTTAAGGTCAGGAACAAAGTCAACACAAAACTCAATTACCTCCTCATTTCCATAGCCCTTGGCGATGCTTCCTTCTGGCCTAGCACAGTTACGAACATATTTATTTAATACTCCCATGAACCTCTCGAAGGGGAACATATTGTGTAGAAATACAGGACCGAGAATGAAAATCTCTTCGACTAGGTGAACCAAGAGGTGCGTCATAATATTGAAGAAGGATGGCGGGAACACCAAATCAAAACTGACAAGACATTGGATCACATCGTTCTGTAACCGTGGTAGAACTTCTGGATTGATTATCTTCTGAGAGATTGCATTGAGGAATGCACATAGCTTCACAATGGCTACTCGAACATTTTCCGGCAGGAGCCCCCTCAAAGCAATCGGAAGCAATTGCGTCATAATCACGTGGCAGTCGTGAGACTTCAGGTTTTGGAACTTTTTCTCCGCCATGTTTATTATTCCCTTTATATTGGACGAGAATCCAGACGGGACCTTCATACTGCTCAGGCATTCAAAAAAGATGACCTTCTCTTCTTTGGTCAGAGCGTAGCTGGCACGACCTTGAAACCATTCCGGATGCCGGTCATCAGGGTCTTTCAAACGTTGCTGGTCCTGCCGTGCTTCCTTTGTATCATTTGTCTTCCCATACACGCCCAAGAAGCTTAGGAGGTTCACGCAAATATTCTTCATAACGTGCATCACGTCGATTGCAGAGCGGACATCTAGGACTTTCCAATATTCTAGCTCCCAGAATATAGATTTCTTCTTCCACATGGCTGCGTGCCCGTCAGCTCCCTTCGGAACTGATTGTCCGCCAGGACCCTTTCCAAAGATGACTTTCAAATCCTTGACCATATCAAATACCTCAGCACCAGTGCGTTCCGCAGGCTTCGGCCGGTGATCTGCCTTGCCGTTGTAATGCTTGCCTTTCTTTCTTACTGGATGAATTTTCGGAAGAAATCGACGATGCCCAAGGTACACGTTCTTCTTACAATTTGGCAAATGTACACTTTCAGTCTCATGTAAGCAGTGCGTGCATGCATTGTATCCCTTATTTGACAGTCCAGAAAGGTTACTAAGAGCAGGCCAATCGTTGATGGTTACGAAAAGCAACGCTCGTAGGTCAAATTCCTCTTGTTTGTGCTCATCCCACACACGGACACCACCCCACAGCTGTAAAAGTTCATCAACTAATGGCCTTAGGTACACATCGATGTCGTTGCCGGGTTGCTTCGGACCTTGGATGAGCACTGGCATCATAATGAACTTCCGCTTCATGCACAACCAAGGAGGAAGGTTGTAGATGCATAGAGTCACGGGCCAGGTGCTATGGCTGGAGCTCTTCTCGCCAAAAGGATTCATGCCATCCGTACTTAGAGCAAATCTTATGTTCCTTGCGTCAGCTGCAAAATCTTTGAACCATCTGTCGATCTGTCTCCATTGCGTTCCATCTGCGGTGTGTCTCAACTCCCCGTCCGACTTACGGTCCTCTTTGTGCCATCGCAACAACTTGGCATGCTCTTTGTTCCTGAACAGACGTTTCAACCGTGGTATTATAGGAGCATACCACATCACCTTGGCGGGAACCCTCTTCCTGGGTTTCTGGCCCTCAACATCGTCACCAGGGTCATCGCCTCTGATCTTATAACGCAATGCAGTGCATACCGGGCATTCATTCAAATTCTCGTATTCACCGCGGTAGAGGATGCAGTCGTTGATGCATGCATGTATCTTCAGAACCTCTAAACCTAGAGGGAAGACAACCTTCTTTGCTTCGTACGTACTGGCGGGCAACTCGTTATCCTTTGGAAACATATTCTTCAACATTTTCAGCAAGTTTTCAAATGCCGAGTCAGCTACACCTGCCTCTGCCTTCCATTTCAGCAAATCCAGTGTGCAGCCCAGCTTTTTCAGACCATCATCGCATCCGGGGTACAGCGCCTTTCTGTGATCCTCTAACATGCGATCCAAATTCTCCCTCTCCTTTTCAGTTTCGCAGCGTCTCCGTGCATCAGCAATGGTCCGACCAAGATCATCAACGGGATCATCACGTGCCTCTTCTTCACCTTCCCCTTCACCTTCAGCATCCTCCATGAAAGTATCACCGAAATGAGCAAGATAGCTTTCATCGATGAAATCATCCCCTTCTTCATCTTCTTCCATTATAACCCCTCTTTCTCCATGCTTGGTCCAACAATTATAGCTTGGCATGAAACCGTGCCGAAGCAGATGCATGTGAACATCTCTTGAGGAAGAGTAACCCTTCTGATTCTTACAGATAACACATGGACAGATAACAAAACCCCCCTGCTTGTTCGTATTAGCCACTACGAGGAAATCTTTCAAACCCGTAGTGAACTCGCCGGAGAGTCGGTTACCGTACATCCATTGCCGATTCATCTGCATTATTATAATATAAAATATATAATTAACCATCATGCATTTGTTAAACTAACTAGCTACAAACAATATAAATTAAACAATGAACTGCACACATGCATATTTTATCAATGACACATCAAAGGTTCATCAAGTTGCTAACCGCGATCGAGGAGTGTGGCTCCAACACTTCATGTCATGTTTGTTTCATGCTCTTGGGGCATTTCATCAAACACCTTATGTGCATAAGAGGAACCAAAAGCAAACCTACACCCACTTGTGAAGAGAATGGCTCCAAATGGCTAAGTGTTGGCTGCTGGATGGGTATATATAGGGGAGGGGCTTTAGTTGTGGTTGGCCTGGCAAACCGTGACTAAAGGTGCCCGAAGGCCTTTAGTCGCGGTTGTCCTCGCCAACCGCGACTAAAGACCCTCACGTGCGCCAGCTGGCCACCGAGCGCCCTGGGCCCAGGCCTTTGGTCGCGGTTCACCTCCAGAACCGCGACTAAAGGTCCCATTAGTCGCGGTTCCTACAGCTTCGCGACTTATGGGGCTGGACGGAAGCCTGTTTTTCCACCAGTGCAAGACATCATATTCTTCCTGTCTTTCCAAAACCGTAACCAAATAGTAAGATCTAATACCACTTCAATGAGTAAAATGATGCCTCATGGATATTCACTTGTACTAGTCATTTCGTTAATGCATTAGGAGCAAACGAATCTGAATCAAACAAACACCGATTACTACAGCAGGCAAACGCACTATCTAGCTGAAGAATCACAAGATGGCACATTGGCCAGCTAGCTAGGCTATCCAGATGAAACGAAAATGGAACTTTGCAATCTAGCACCTTCTCTCCCTTCTAGCACAACTCGAAAAGGGAGTGAGGCAAAAAAAAAAAGCGAGTGCTCTAGCCAATCAGATAGGGAACCTAATCTAGCTTAGCTATGCCTATTCTTGACGTTGAACACCGGGGAAAGGACGGCTTGGGGCTTTTCATTTTATTGAGCTGAACCTTTTGTCCCGTAGCATCTTGCTTTCACTTTCTCTCGATTGGCCAACCCCCTACACTTTCCCGGCATACAAGGAACACATATGTATACCAGTAGTACTACTCACCTAGCAGCGGTAACACCCATGTTTCCCTAAGGCTACTCATAGTGGGGAGTAACTTAGACCAGTAACATGCATATGTTACTAGTTTATGTTACTACCTCTATAATGCATTGTATCATATATTAGTATTATAAGTGGTCTTATTTATTGCCATGCATGACACATACTAGCATCACATTTATTATGTTACGGTATCTACCTATGTTACTATAACCATCTCTTTCTTCTTTAATTGCCTGTCACATAAGTATGTTTGCGAGTCCCAAGCGCATAATACTACTTATGTTACCTCACTATGGCTAGCCTAATAAAACTATGCAGGCCTATCGACCGGAGCTAGTAAAATTGTTTCATGGAAAGACGTTGGTGTCGCACGGTTTCATGGGATTGCTCTCCTGTGATGCCGCACCTCGAGTCGTATTGGCTGCAAATAACTGGAACACAAATATATGGTTTATATTCCCTCCATCCCATGATATAAGAGCGTTTTTGACACTCAATGCAAACGCATGCCTATCGTGGCGCTAGTAGGTGAATGCCCGGCCTGAGGCCAACTCCACCGCGCGACCCTATCCTGTCCGTCCCCGTCCGTTTGGGGTAAAAGGAACAAAAGAGGCGGCCCAGCGCGCGGGCGCAAACGGACAAATGTCCGGATTCCGTCCGTTTTCGACCCATCTCCGGCCCAAACTTGCACTCGGTTTGGGGCGAAATGGACATCGCGCGGACGGGCGGGACGCGCGCGCTTGTCCTCCCCTGGCCCGCCCGTTGGTGGGAGAAACCAACCCCCCCCCCCCACG
>NC_041381.1:670159058-670166508 GCF_002162155.2 Triticum dicoccoides
CCATTTGGCGCCATTTGCCCCCAAACCCTCCCACGTCCCTCCCGCCGCCCCCTCTCTCCCCCGTCCATGGCCGACGCCCCGCAGGGTTCCGGCGGCCTGGCCGTCGACCCGCCCGCAAAGGTGAAGAAGAAGGCGGCAAGGAAGCCGCGGTCGGAGTGCACGCCGGAGGAGATCGCCAAGTTGGACGCGGAATCGGCGAAGAGGAGAGAACGGAGAGCGGTCGTCAAGGTCGATGCCGCCACGGCCAAGTTTACCGCCCAGCGCGAGGAGATGGAGGCCGCGCGGCGCAAGGCCGCTGCCGACGAGAAGGAGGACCTCGTCAACAAAGCGCACGCCATCCTCATGCTTGGCATAGGCCGTCCTGCCGGGTTCCCTGCAGCGGCCGTCGGCCCGGCAAGCACAGGCTCGTCGGTTGCCCGGCCTACGCATTGCCAGTCGCCGACGTCGCGCACCGCGCCCATGTCGCCCTGCTTCCCTCCGCCAAGGCACGACGGCCAGACCCGTTTCTCGGGGTCGCCGGACGTGGGCGCGTTCGCGCCGTCCACACCGCGCCCCGGGCCGTCATCGACCTCAACGTCACGCCTGGGTCTAGCAGCGGCGGGTGGCCGTCCGTCGAGATGCTAAGAAAGCAGGCACATGCATCGTTCACGGGCACCATGCCGGCCCCCCGCGTCTTGTTTGATGAAATGCCAACCCCAACGCCAGCGGTCGACGACCCCTTCTACAACAGCTACATGGAGGACGTGATCTTCGACGGTGGGCATGGTCGTGCCTACGACCCCGATGAGACCCAAAGTCAGGATGGCCGCGCCGAGTACGACCCCGATGAAGGTGGGCACGACCGTGCTGACTACGACCATGGTGACTCGTGGCATGAAGACGATGACATCTATGTCGAAGGTGATGATGAAGAAGAAGAAAGCAATGACGTTGATATTAGTGGTGCGCCATTGTTCATCGACGAGCTCACCCAAAGAGCGGAGCACAAAAGAAGAGGAAGAGCATTCGCACGGGTTCATATACACAAGATGAGGACAAGTTGATTTGCCAAGCTTGGATGGAGATTAGCCAAGATCCGAGGACCGGCGCGCAACAAAAGGGCATTGTTTTTTGGACGAGAGTCCACAAAACATTGCATGAAAGAAAGGTGTTTGAGCCCTTCCAAATTACAAGCAACCGTGGCATCGGTTCGATTCAAAAAAGATGGTTGTTCATCCAACAAGAGTGCAAAATTAGAGGCTGGCTGTGTTGCCGGCCGCTGGCTCATGCCGGCGATGGACGTGTAGGCCGCTGGCTCTGTTGCCGGCGTGAACCGGGGCCGCTGGCCTGAACTAGGGCTTGGCATTTGAAAACTAGACGCGGACAGGATGGGGCAAAATGGATGCGGCCGCGCGCTGGGCGCACGGCCACCGCATCCCAGGATGGCCGGACACGACCCCAAATCGCTATCCAAACGGACAGAATCCGGACAAAACGGACGTCCGTTTGGGGTCGGACGGTGGAGTTGGCCTGATGATTTTGATCCCCGGTTTGGAAAAAGGCTGCGTGTCCACTCTCTCTAGCCCTTTAGGAATCGATCAAACGGTGCGCACCTAGACCTCCTCGCTTTGGCAAAGCAGATCGACAGGAGTCAGGAAGCGCCATCAAGGCATCAAGTATGTACTCCATGATATGCATGCCTAGCTGATGTGGCCCACCTCGATCAGTAGTGGTTCATTGGCTTATTGCTAATACGGGACAGTGCTTAATAACTAAGCCAAACAAGCAACCTGTTCATACTCCGAAGTTATCATTTCCGGGACATGGCGGGATACCCAAACCACTACACACCAACTAGTAGCACGGGGAGGGACCTACGGGTCTGCTAGCAGGTCAGGACCGAGATGAGCTTCAGCTCTCGCCGAGTCACCGCACCAGTAATGCCGCTGCGTTTTACGGTTTAAAGTTTTATCCACAATAGCAGACCCGTAATCCCTATTATTAAATCCACACTATTTTAAAGTTTTTGTAGGGATCGACATACCATGAATGGTATTCTCCTTGATTTTGAGCTCCTTCAAACCCAAAAACCTTATATTTATTTAGTTATGCCTACTGACAGCCGCTTTAGTCATTTCATGAACGCACAAAGAGGACATGATTCTGAATCCAATCCAACAAGTACCGATTACTACAAGAGGCAAACGCACTATCTAGCTGTTGGATTGCAGAATGACAAATTAGCTAGCTAGGCTGTCCAGACAAAACGGAAATAGTATATTTAACGGAGGCGTGAGGCACGATCAAACAAGCGAGTGCTCTAGGCAATCAGATTGGGACTTAGCTAGCTAGTTTTTTAGATGCCGAACACTATGGAAATGTCAGCTTGGGCCTTTTCATTTTTGAGCTGAAACCGTTTGTCCCGTAGCATCTTGCTTTCACTTTCTCCGGATTGGCCTACCCCCCCCTACACTTTCCCGGTATATAAGCAACATCATGAGGCAGCGCATAGATCAATTCTTGCTGTTTCAGTGCTGTAGATCAACACACCGCGATGGAAGACATCTATCTGTAGCTGTAACCAATATTTGTTTGCCGTTCATGATGCAATCAGCCATACCCATCAATAGGAGAGTAGCACACATGATCTTCAGTTTTATTCCGTTGTAAAAAGCGTGATGATCGAGATTTGAGAGGGGCGCGCATCGAGCCCGACCAAATGGCGTCTGCGAGATTCTTCTGTTGCAAATGGTCGATGCGGGTGCAATTCCGGCAGGGCCACATGGCATTTCTGAAACCAGCTTTTGCTAATGTGGAAACGATGGGACGTGCCATTGGTTCGGACCCGGACAGGTAACAGGTTTGCTTTGCATGATCTGGTAATAGCCAATAATGGCTGCCTGAGCATGAGAATAAATTATGTACAGTATATGACTAGATGTAGAGCAACAATGTCTACATCCGCATTAGTTAATCCAAGAGGCATGGAAATTTGCCGTTTTCCTATTTCGGGATAATAAAGCAGTAGCTGGAGCATATATGCAACCTTTCTGTTTTGCTATATGGAGCTAGTATAAGATGCAAGTTTGGCCACTTGATTGGAAGATTTTCTAAAAGTTTGGCTAGTGATGGTCAGTCCAACTCAAAAAAAAACAAGTACGATGGTCAGTGCAATTTTTTGGGAGGGAAATATGATGGCCGGTGCTCATCTTCTTCGTCCAAGGCTGAAATTTACAGGACGTGGAACACGGCCCTTTAGAAGGCCGAAAGGTAGAGATAACAAGCCCGAAAGGAAAATATTGTCTTTTTTTTTTTACATAAAGAAAACCTTCGTTGATTGCACTGGCCAAGTGCGTGCACTCGTGACTTGTGTGACCAGGGATCCTCCTGTCAATTCCCTTTGCCTCCTCGTTCGCGCTGATACTTCTCGTGCCTATATGATTGCACTGGCCAAGTGCGCGCACTCGTTACTTGTGTTATTAACCAGAAAACATTTGCCTCCTTTTTTTTTTAAGCTAAAACGCCCTCCCGCTCTTTATTCATTAGGCGCCAGCATGTCTGATTGCAAACAATCACTCAGCCACCCAGGGATTGTATCATACATAGACATAGAAACATAAAGTTGTAACGAATGCCTAGCTAGACGGCCTACAAACTGTAGCTCAAATCCCTGGAAAAAGGAAGATAGATTCTTCATCTCCATGAACAAGTGAAAACACGATGACTTTTGAGGTAGCTCCCATAGCCGTTGGATCTCTTGACAATCCGTTTCCAACACTACTTGCTGCAAGCCCATATCAAGCGCCATATGGATCGCATCTCTGCATGCAAGTACCTCAATGGATAATGGGTCAAGAACCCGTCGTATCTTGTACCTCCCGCTCTAACAAAAACTCCATTATGATCTCGAGCAATAAAGCCTGCTCCTCCACGCATTTGCCCCATATCCGTCGCACCATCGGTATTGATTTTTATCCATCCCTCATCCGGTGGTAGCCACCTCGGACGGGCAGTAATTTTCGTCTTCTGCCTCTCAGGTATCTCAAGCGCCCTGATAATCTCTTCAATGATCACCATTGATTTGATCGGCTGGTACATCAACTCACCATGAGTATATTTGTTCCTGGAATGCCACACAGCCCACATCACGGTGATCATAATAGTTGCCACTTCCTTCTTGTAAAACCGATGATCTAATAGATCTCGAGACCAAGTCTTAGGGTGTAGTCTTGGTATATCTATACCAAAGAATCGTTCTGCTGCCTTCCAAAATCGTCTTGCATGTTCACATTCCATTAAAGAGTGAAACAGCGTTTCATTATCATGTCCACACATCGGGCAGTGAGGTAGCTGCTTAATATGCCGCCTTTGAAGCTCCCCATAGGACGGCAAAAAGTTCTTTAGCACGCGCCACCAAAACACCTGGATCTTGGGGAGCACATTGATTTTCCACAATGCCTTCCAAATGGCCGTATCACCTGATGATGAACCAGTAGTATCAGTCACCTGACTTGTGGTCTCCATCTCATGCCTATACGCCGATCTGACCGTGAAAAAGCCTGATTTCTCCCTGGCCCATGCCCACACATCTGCACCTCCTACCCGCGGTCTTGCCATGGCAAGAATAGCTGCCGCGTCAGGTGCATAGAAGATACTCCGAATCAACTCCGTGTTCCATTGGTTTGTCGTCGGATCTAACAGGTCCGACACAAGCTGAACTGAGTTCGACTCAAGTGCTCCCATCGGTTTCATGGATATGGTGCCATCTATCCAATGATCATGCCACACCTCGGTGGTCTCTCCATTACCAATTCTCCGGATGAGTCTCATCTTTTTTTGCCGTCACAATCCGTGGTACAACGAGTCCACGACTGGACAGCAGCTCAACTTTTGTTCATCCGCCGTGTAGCAAGTCCTCGCTACTTCCCTACCTCCAAATCATCGCGAAAATGGACAAAACTGGTCATGGCCCTCGACCCGGGCGACATGCTAGATGTCCCTACCATGACGCCCTCGGCCAGGGCCTCATGCAAAAAGGGGCCGGTTTGTGAAATATTTTTAGATTGGGGTCATTCAGTCTCACCAAATCATCACCAATCAGACAAACGAACGAGCACTGCAGACTGATGAAAAGCAGGGCAGAACAAGAATACGAGTGCCAGGGGATATTTATTCTTGTTCTGCCCTGCTTTTCATCAGTCTGCAGTGCTCGTTCGCCCTTGTTACGTTGGTTAAGCTAATTGCCAGGGGAGCCACATCCCCCGATTCCACACACGACGACATACGAGTGCGACCTGAAAACAGAGTACCAACACCTATCATCATCCCTACAAAATACCAAGAATCCACCAAGGTTCGTTTCTCCAGACGCGTATCACTCGTCATCGTCTTCGTCCATCGGATCCTCGTCCTCGTCCTCGTCGTGGTCCGAGATATCCTCTATCTCAGAGGCGTTCGGAGCGGCCGGGCCCGACGCCCGCAGCTCCTCGATCTCCATACGAAGGAAGGTGTCGCAGACGATCTTCGCCGGTTGCAGGACCGCCGGGCAGCCTGGTTGAACAGATGGGCTGAAGCTGAGGACGGCCTCGTGAAACGAAGGAACAGGGGGTGCGGAGAACTACTGCGTATACCTGCAATGGGGCAATTCGGAGCTTTGTTCGTCCGGATGTACCTCAGGATTGGATCCTTGTCATAGATGTGCCTGCAATCGATGCTGCAGAGGGAAAGGAAACATCACCCTATTAGTATTTGGAATTGGATGTCTCCAGATATGTGAGCTACGTGCGATTTCCAGCGTTTCTGAAAACAAAGGATCTGTTAACAGAAGGAACAAGCTTTTCTTAGAGCACCCAGATCCTACACAATGGCGAAACAAATCAATTAGCAATTGAACAGATGCAGATCTTTTCGCTGTGTGCATTTTCTAGCATTGTTTAGCATATTTCGTCCAGTGATGAAACCCCCTACTAGGCCAAATAAATCAAAATTACTAATAGTTAGTGGTTTCATCGATAGTTCGATACCAATGCCAGTTGTTCTATTCACAGTTGCAAACTAATTCTACTGACACACAGGATTAAGAGCAGGCTTTTCTTATAGCATGCCGATCCTACACAATCGGGCTACAAATCCATTTGGAACTCAACATCCACAGATATTTGACTGTGTGCATTTTCTAGCATCTTTCACATATTTCGTCCAGTGGCGAAACCCTTTACTTGAGCAAATAAATCAAAATCAATAGTTAGTGGTTTGATCGATACCAATGCCAGTTGTTCGATTCACAGTTGTGAACTAGTTCTACTCACACACAGGATTCATTAACAGAAAGAGCAGGTTTTCCTTATAGCAAGCACATCAAAAACAATAGGGAAGCAAATCCTGATGATTTTTCTATAGTAAGCACATCAAAAACAAGGAAAACCAAATCTGATGGTTTCACTGAGGCTGAAAGGGCATTTAGAGGCAAATACAAACAGAAATAGAATGGCACTATGAGCTACTGAATTGTGCCTAGAAACTTTGCTCCATTTTCAGTTTGACAACAAAACTTTGATCAGTTTTTATCTGGTGGGAACATAATAATAAGAAAAGGATTTTCTTTGAACAAAGATTTACAGTAACGAGTGTGGCTCAAGCATGTTCAAAGAGAACAGAAAAGTCATATAGTATGAAAATAAAACCAGGCACTGACTGCTTACCAGCGAACAGGATTTTCCAAGTCGACTATAGGCTTCATAGTCAATGGGCATACTGTATTTAGGATGTTGTTCTGGGTGCTAGTCATAACAAGTTCCTCTTGTTCATCACCAGGCATCGGTTGACCTGCATGGTGAACATCCTGCAGAGACAGAGCACAAGCACGCAAAAGGTCAGGCACTTTGAAATCACGCACGACACATTCTTCGCCATACGTATCCCAAAGGAAGTTAAACAACTTTCGTGCGCATCTTTGGCGAAGGACCTCAGCACCTAGCAAATGCATCTACAGCACAAAATTGCAGATAATCTTCTCAACAATCAGAAACAAGAGTCTCTGAAGCACATACCCAAACAGCCTCTTTGAACTGCCGTATGAGCTGGTCCTTGTGTCCCGACGATCGCGAGGTCCCCTTGACTTTCTCAACCTCCGCATCGATCAGCTTTCTGAAATCAGTCGCCTTCCCAAACCAACAGAGTGCAGACAGTTAGCCCAAATTCGCCCCCAATTAGAACGCCCCCACGCAGAAGCGCCACGGCCCGCACCTGGTCGGACGGCTGGTACGCCCCGGGCACCTTCTTCACCGCCTCGGCGAGGTACGCGCAGTCCTCGTACGAGGCCACCAGCTCCTGCACCGCGTCCTCCAGCTGCTTCACCTGCAGAAATCCACGCGGCTCGGGGGGTTAGGGGTTTCGAGGGGAGGCGGGGTTCGGGGGCTAGTGGGGAGCGGCGGCGTGCCTTGTCGGGCTTGCCGGCCCTCTCGTACTCCAC
>NC_041381.1:670166942-670202823 GCF_002162155.2 Triticum dicoccoides
GGAGGGGGCAAAGGGGTTCTTACCAAGACGAGGGTTTGGGCCTCCGTCGAGGTAGCGTCGGCCGCGGTGGCGAGCTTCGTGGCCGCCGACGACATCTCCGGCGAAATCCCGCGGTTCCCCTTTTTTTTCTCCGCGGGGGAATGGAGGGAAAACTGGACTGCCCGGACCTGTGGACTATAGCATGTACTGTATATACGAGGCCCAGCACTATTTCTAAGTGGGCTGCAGAGTAGTCCAGCCAGTACATGCCTTGAGGGAAAATATTTTTTGGTATGAGGCCACCAGGCCAGCCCAAAGTGCTAGGCCGAAGTTTATATTTCACCCTGAAACTAGGCCAGCCCAAATAGCCCTTCAAATGTGAAATGGTAGCGTTAGATCTTTCATGTTTCATGCAAAATTGTTGATTGCTATTTTTTTTGAAATACTCCCTCCGTCCGAAAATACTTGTCATCAAAATGGACAACAAAGGATGTATCTAGAACTAAAATACATCTAGATACATCCCTTTTTATTCATTTTGATGACAAGTATTTCCGGACGGAGGGAGTACATTGTAACTATGTAGCATTTGGTTGCGCTATAGTATTGATAATAATATATTCACATGGATGACTAGACCTACAAATGAGTTTTATTGTAGATATCAAGAAATTATCAGCTTCAAGGCAACTCGATCCTTTATCAAATCAGTCGACCCGGGCTTTGAACTCACTAGTTGAGTCGGCTCGCTCACTTACTAAATGTTTTCCTCCTTTCTTCTTTCACGAGTCACGAGCGACTCCCCACACGAGGGTGTCCTCGCCTCCGTTGGCGTCGCCATCGATCTGCCTTGTCCCCGGTGGCCTTAGGGTCATTAGGGCATGATGGCAGTGGCGAACTGTCAACAAAAGATTGTGCGGGCCAAATGGCAAGAGATTGCCCGTGGTTGCCTTTTTCTGGGCCCATGGGTTGGCTGTAATAATAGGGGGAATGATATAAACAAGGGTGGGCCATGGTCTATGTAGCCTTGTTGTAGCTCCGCCACTACGTGGTGGATCTCCAGCCTTGCTGGCATGAGGGCTCCTACTTCGTTTTAGATGTTTTTTGGTTTATTTAGGTTTTGTGTTCTACTCAAGAAGATGCGATAGCGACATTTTGAAGATGGAATAAGGTTATCCTGCGTAGTCCCCGACCTGGCAATGCCTCTAGAGTCGTCGGAGGGCGTGTGAAGGTTTGTCTCCTTCTCGCAGGTTTCTGTCGTGTTTGTCTTTGGTGGATCTGCTTGGATATGGTGTTCGTTCTTCCGTGTTCATGTGTCTATAGTTTAGATTATTCTTATCTACCCTTCTCTTCATCAATGGTGGTGGTTGTTTTGCGTTGGTCGTTGGAGTCTTAGCACAATGACGTTCTGACTGCCTAATACAATAAGGTTTGTTCGGCTCCAGTGAGGGAGGTGCAATGATGACACCGCGACTTCAACTCACTCTAGTGCTTGTAGTCGTTTCTAGATGGTCTATAAACATTGATATAATTTCTATTACTTCGTGTGTTCTTCTGTACTGGCACGATTTATGAATAGATCATAAGTATTTTCCCGAAAAAAGAGAAATCCTGTTCACTTAACGAGAGCTCCATATCCACCCCAACCAAGGAGAAACACCAAAGAGGCCCTCGCCTCAAGGACGATCCAAATGGGCCGGCCAAGTGCGGCTACAGCGCTGTCTCCCTGGCGCATATCTTTTTCTGTTTTATCTACTACTACTACTACTACTACTACTAGTACTACTACTACTACTATAACTATAGTACATCAACTTTGGAACTTGGGCTAGTCATCCAACTGCATTTTTGAAGCAAATCATTAGCCATCGATTAAATTACACAGGGTGCATCTACATTCTTCATCATACCAAACTCAAATGATACAACGGTTAATGTTCCTTGGATTCGCGTCGCATGGACACACGCCAAAATGCGGCCAGCCTGGTCTGGTGGTGCCATTAAGAAAGATAAATCCTTTCAAGTCATCATCAAAAAGCCATTTTTACATGTCAAAACAGTCAAAAGCAAACATAGTTACAAGATGATAAAAGCGGCAACCTGAACACCATTTTTTAAATTCAAGCAATTTAATCATAAGACACCATGTGCATAGCATGTACCTTATACTAGTTACATTTATGTGTGTGTGCAAAACGGAAACATGTTTTTCTTAATTTCTTAAGACAGCTCATAGCATATATTGCAATAGTTCATGTAGCGTTAAAAAATGTTTGTGTAACTTCTAAAAAATGTTGACCGCATACGAAAAAATATCCTTAACATTTAAAAAATATTCATGTATTCTGAAACAATTTCATTACATTTCTATAAAATGTTTATACAATATAAGAAATCTTTTAGTTCCTAGAATGTTTTGTACCATTCAACAAATGAAAGTGACATTTTAAAGAAATGTTCATGTGTTTCAAACAAATGTTCATGTCATTTTAAAAAATACAATTTAAAAATGTTAATGTAATTTTTTTAAAAACTTATGCCATTAATAATGTTCATCAGTGTATTTGAAAAAACTGTTTAAGATCTATTTTTTATGCTAGCATGTAATTGAAAAAAATATATATCATGTATTTGGAAAACATTCAACATGTACCAAAAAGGTTACACATGTATACTAAAAATGTACAATGCTTATTGAGAAAAGTAGACAATTGTTCAGAAAAAACAAAAACTAAAGAAATCCTGTAAGAAAAAACCCAGGAAATCTACAGAAAACCGATAAAAACAAAAGCAAAATAAGAAGAAAAAAAACCGTGCAAAAGTTTTTAAGGCCGGTTCATACAACCTTCCCAAAACCACTAGATGATGTGCTGTGTTGTACCGGCCCGTTTGGTGGAGCGCCAGAGGTGAGACTACCGTAGGTCTCTCAATGGGCGTGAAATAGTGAATCTCCTATTTGGCGATTGTAGTGCCTGTTAAAGGGGAAGTCCCCTTCTACACCCGAGCTCGGGATAAACAGTGACTCGAAAAACATTTTAAAAATATTCAAAGAATCTGATTTTTTTTAGTGACAAATGTTCTAAGATCTTGTAAATTTTCATCATGAAATCACATTTGTGGAAGTCGTGGCAAAAAATAAAATTTGTGCTAAAAATGCTTTCGAAAGTACCATTTTCAGAGTATCGATTTTGTTTTTTTACCACGACTTCCACAAATGTGAGTTCATGATGAAACTTTGCAAGCTATTAGAACATTTGTCAAAGGTTTCCATAAAAATATTTTTGAACATTTTTAAAATATTTTTCAATTGTACTGTTCACCCGAGCTCATTTGAGCTCAGGTGCAAAAAAATCCACTTACCCGTTAAAGGCAAAATAGTACACAACTCAGACCCCATTTCTTTTGCTGGATTTCGCAGACTGGCCCATCTTCTCACGATTGTTTGAAACTCCCAACCGGTTTGGGGAAAGCTTGTAGAAGCTATCAATATGTTTTTTTCATTTCTTGTTTTTATCTAGGTTTTATACTTTATTTTTTGAATTGCTTTCTTTTTCATTTTACATTTTTCTCAGATGCATGATCATCTTAGAATAATTAGATTTTTTTAAAAATTTCATCAAATTTTTTTAGAAAAAACTCAAATTCCTGAAACTTTGTAAATTTAATAATTTTTTTGAAATTTGCAAAAAATAAAATTCTTGATTGTTTTCAAATTATTTATTTTAAAAAAATGTGAACTTTTTCAACTTTTCTCATTTCTGTGACCTTTTTATAATTTACAAACTTTTTTCAAATTCGTTTTTATTATTTTTAATGAGATCTTGTAAAATTCAGTTTTTTTTCAAAAATTGACTGGCCAGCCAGTCGACCGGTCAACTAGTGTCTCTTGAGTGAGCGGAACAAGAAACCGAGCAAGCAAGCTTTGTATTTTTTGGCCGGTCCGCTACGTGTGTCATGCGAGCGCCAACGCTCTAACAGGCGCTGAACGTGCTGAGTAGGAGCTATCTAGAAAAAGCTCCAACGATTACGTGACTTGAAGAGACCTTTTATTTAATCTTGAACGCATTATTCTCCGTTCATATTACAGCCGGAGAGAGAGAGAGAGAGGAAATACAGCTATAGCAACGGAATTTATCACCATCGCTCTTACAAAGTTTTAGACAAGATTTTTTTAGAGAAAAGTTAATACTACCTCCGTCTAGGTGTGTAAGTCATCTTACGTTGCGCACCGTGACCAAGGTGGAGGGAAAACGAGAGAACTTAATGTGTTTTTGCTAATTAATAACAATGCATGCAACAAACTAACCAATGCATGTCGTGTTTGGTAGTCTCAAATCATTTAAAGCATGCATGACCCACATCTCTTATTGGTTGATATGTCATGAAACAAGAAACGAGATGAGAGTTAATGTACCGCGCCTAAGTGTTTTAGGATTATTTAGTTTTCATAAGATGACTTACACATCTAGACGGAGGTAGTAGATTGATTGGCTAATCAAGGAGCTGTGTGGAGGCCCATGTCCCACTCAAATTTTCAAAATCGTTTAAAGTTGGAAAGGAGATTTTTGCAAAACTTTGGATCATCAAATAAGGAAGTCCCCCCATTAAAATTGTATTTCAAACCCTATTTTAGAAAGGAAAAGACAAAGGGGGGCTCCTTCGGAGTTTCATAACTAGGCTAGAAGTCAACCAAGCTCCTTGCAACGGAAACCAAGAGAAAACAATTCAAAGAAAGCAGCCTATAGACTAGAGGGGCATCCTCCAGTTACTGCCGAGCGGAGCAAAGTAGTCTAGCGTCAGCATTACACAACACCGCCACATGCAGCTCATAACATGAAGACCTTGATCAGGGCAAAGAGGGGTAATTTCCTTCAATTTGTGTTGATGTGTGCACAGGGCTAGAATAATACTTGGAGTAAGTGAGGGATATCAGGTGTCTCCGTCGAACCCGTGTAACCGGGGCCTTATATAAAGGTACTGTGGGGTAGCCAAAATATACCGCACAAAGCTGATAGTCTAGACATAAGATCAAGAAGGGGACGGCTCGGACACGTATGGCTGGGAGGTCCGGACCGACCATGACTGGACGATCGACATGTGTTTGGTAGCCTTGATGGGCTTGTCGTTGTGTCAATTTAGTACTCCTCACTGATAAGAAGCTACTCCTTCCATCCAGCTTACGAAGGCGTCTTAGAGCATCTCCAACAGGCGCGGCAAAAGACGCGCCCACACGTTAAAAATTGCTTTTAGCGTGCATCGGCTGGTTCCGCGCGCTCCAGCGATGGCGAAAACTTACCGCGCGTGGGAAGCGTTTGCGCGCGCGTGGGAGAAAGCAGCACGCGGCGCGGTAGATTTGGCGCGCCGCTTCGCGCGCGGCTATAAATTTCCGCGCTCGCCACGCGCACAGAACACAGCCACACGCCCACCCCCTCGCAACCTCGCCGCTTCGCCGCTTTCCGCGCCACCACCGGGCCACCATGCCGCCACGCCGTCGGGGTGCTTCGGGCTATCGCGGCGTCCGCGAGCGCCCCAACGGCTGGTACTCCGCCGAGATACGGGCCGGCGACGTCCGACTCGGCCTCGAGACGTTTCGGAGCGTGCACAAGGCGGCCCACGCGTACGACGCGGCGTCGTGGCGCTTGGAGAGGCCTCGGTAGCCGATAAACTTCCGGGACGTCTTCACGCACGAGCAGGCGCAGCGCGTCGCCCCTCCGCCGCGTCTCATCACCGACATGGACCGTGCCGACCACGCTCGGTGGCAGCGCCGTCTCCTCGTCGCCGAGGAGGACGAGCGAGCCATGGCGGAGTGGCGCCGTCGCCACCCGGAGGACGTCGCCGACGTGCGTGCCTACTGGGCGGAGAGGACGGCAAGGCGCCGCGCGGAGCGGGCTGACCGGCGTCAGCGGAAGGCATTGGCGGACAAGCTGTGCGATATCGTTCAAGCAGGTGGGAGGTCGTTCTTCACCTCGGACGATGAACATTGGGACGACATATGGCTCTCAACCTCGGACGACACCGACGAGGATGATGATGGTGATTGTAGCGACTTGGAGTAGTTTCTATCTATGTATGCCGTAGTAATTTCTATCTATCTATCTATGCCGTAGTATTATCTATCTATCTATGTATGTCGAACTATCTATTTAGTTGCACCGATGTAAAATATCTTTATATCGTTTTTTTATCTATGCAATTAATTTAAAAAATGTTGTAGAATGAGCGTGCGTCTGCTGAAGCTGCGCGCGCGCGACTTTTTAGCGCGGCTGCTGGAGCAAACGCTGCGCGCCGCGCCAAACCAGATGATGGGCGCGCGTCAAATCAGTTTTTAGCGCGCGGCGTGTTCGGCGCCTGTTAGAGATGCTCTTATCTTGTGGGACGGAGTGAGTACTTCAGCAGCGGCTATGTGAAGAACTCTAGGCCTTCATCCATGAGCAAAACTGAAAGCTTCATTTGTTGGTTGTTCCAACAGTCTGGCCCGAAAGATGCAATGCAAATTGGCATGTGGATGGATGCCGGCGACAGCGAGCAAGAGCCGCCCGTTCCTCAGGCTCAGGGTCCAGCACGTGATGATGATGGATCGATCACGATGGTCAACTAGCAAGCTCTCGGCAGGCATCAAATGCTAGCTGCTACAACGGTACTTTAATCCGCCCGGCCCTTGCAGACAGTTGATCGCTAACCCAACCATCCATACGGTTCCGTATTAATGCCGCCATGCATGCATGCATGCATGGCCCAGAATCCAGATACCCACGTAATTAAATTAAATCTCGCCGGGAAACCAAGCTCCCGTCTCGAAGGGAGCACTCCGTAACGGCTACTCACCGGCACCGCCGTTCGTGTTGTCGTACGCGGACCGGGCGACCTCGATCCCTCTGACCTGACCACCGGCTTTGATTTCTTTAGCGCGCTCAGGTTCAGAGCCACAAGGTACTAGCAGCCGGTGCTTGCTTGCTTTTCTGTTACTGCTGCGAGATTCTTGGCTGGGTCAATTGGTTTACCTTACCGTCGGAAGCAAAGTGCACCACCACCTGCCAGCCCTAGTTGCAGTAGATTGTTGCCAAAGAAATCAAAAGGAACGCGCGGCTCCGGCCACGTCGATCGGTCCATCACGGGGCGAAACCGATCGACGGAGCTGTGTTCTTGGAAGAGAAGAGCAAGCTATAGGAACCAAGTTGATGGGCGGTAGCTGAGTACGCACAGTCGTATCCTGTTCCGGCAAATTATATGCATGCTCAGTCACGTCGCCGGGCTCCACTGCTTCTAGGCGGGCTCCTCCTGTACAGCGCGCAGCCCACGGGGAGGTACATATTTTTGTCGGTAGAATGGAACGAGCTGCATACTGGTCGAGCAAATATATCCATGTGCAGACCAGCACATGTGCTGTAGCGCAGTGTCACCGAGTGAGTGATATGATCACTGCAACGGCAACGGCAACGGCCTCTTTCACCACCAACCAACGTATCTGCCGCTGCACATGCCGTTTTGTCATGTCCAGGTCCAAAAAACTGCCCATCACGCACCACAACTGCATGCAATGCAATGCAAGGCTGTACTATAAAACCGGTGCCCTATCTGAATTAAATTGGGTTCAACAACTACTCCCTCCGTTCCTAAATATAAGTTTTTTTAGAAAATCCTTGTTGAGACTGAAAGGCAAGTTTATGAGTATTGTGGGGACGCAAGTTGGGCCAACATGCACACCCAAAAGTTCGAAGAGAGACATAGTCAGGTTTTTGTTGAAGCAATTTTTCCATGGGGCTAAGGTTACCAATGACACGACTAGGGAGTCGATTTACGAGATAGCACGCAGAGAGGTACGCCTCATCCCAAAAACGGAGAGGCATAGACGCATGAGATAAAAGTGAAAGCCCCATGTCAACAATATGGCAGTGTTTTCTTTCAGCGGAACCGTTCTGTTGATGCGTGTGTGGACAGGAGACATGATGAGCAATGCCAAGTTGGCGAAAAAAATGTGTTGCTAAGCTTTTCGTATTCCCCGCCTCAGTCAGACTGGACATATAAAATTTTACGAGACAGGAGGCGTTCAACATGTGCAAGGAAATCTGAAAAACGTCAAACACATCACATTTTCGTTTGAGAAGATAAATCCAAACAAATTTTCTATAATCATCAATGAACGAAACATAGTACTGGAACCCACTAGATGAGGTTTTAGCAGGTCCCCACACATGTGAGAGCACTAATTCCAAAGGAAAAGAGGAAACACTCAATGATCTAGGAAAGGGAAGCTGATGTGCTTTGCCTTGCTGACATGCATGGCACACATTGGTCAGAGACCGACTAGAAGACGCTAATTTATTGGACGCCAAGATATGCTGGACATCTTGAGACGCCGGGTGGCCAAACTGGGCATGCCAGTCTTCTGCGGAGAGCCGAATGGAGGACAATGCACGGGACTTCATTGGACAATGCACGTTTTCACATCTGCCTTGAAGAAGAACCCTCTTGGTCAAATCCTTCATGAGAAAATGAGTAGGATAGTATTTTAGATAATCATGATTATCGACAGCAAGACGATTGACAGAAAGAAGGTTTTTATCGGCATCGGGGACATGAATAATATTGTGAAGTTGAAGATTAGCAGAGGAAGTGGGAAGGATCACATGACCACGATGAGCTATGTGCAAACCTGAGCCATCAGCCATGTAGATGCGGTCTCTTCCAGGGTACTTCTCCCTTATGGTAAGCCGGTCCAGATCATTGGTGATATGGTCAATGGCCCCCGTGTCCGTGAACCACGCAGGGTCACCAAGGATGAAAGGAGGCAAGGCAGCAGCAAGGCCCGCCATCTTGGAGTGTTGGGGTTGAAACGCATGATTGTAGCGTTGGTCACACTCCCACGCATAGTGCCCAGGGCCACGACAGAGTTGGCATTGGACGCGGGTGTCATTACCACCCCCATAGTCACCGCGGTCACCAACACCATGGTTGCCACTGTAGTCCCCCTACGGGCGATTGCCGCCGCGATCACCGCGGTTGCCCCCGCGGTTATTGTTGTTGTAGTCACCGGGATCGCCTTGGTTGCCGCGGACCTTGCCACGGTAGTTGCCCTTGCCGCGCAAGTGTTTTTGTTGTTGTTGTCGGGCTTGTCGCGGGCGACGTAGTTGACAGAAGATCCGCCGGCGTGGAGATGAAGGCGCGCAACGTGATACTCATGACGATGCTCAAAGGAGAGAGCGTGCGAGTAAAGCTCCCCAAGGGTCATCTCATCAATCCGAGTCGTAACTGCGGTGATGACGGGCTCGTAGTCGCTCTCGAGCCCAGTGATGATGTCGTCGTCCCACATGGGGCGACCGGCCGCCGCGAGCTGATCGGCGTAGGAGCGAATCTTGGCGAAATAATCCACCATGGAGAGATTGCCCCTTGCGGAAATTTGCCATGTCCAGCTTGATCTGAACAACGCTAGCACGAGAATGAGCGGAATACATCTCCTCAAGATGTGACCAGATGGCACATGAAGTGTCAAAATGAATGACCTGCATGAGCACGTCATCTGTGAGAGAGGCGAGGAGGTAGCTGAGCATGATCTGGTCCTGCCGGTACCAGACGGCATATTCAGGGTTGACGGCGCATTCCCCCTTGTCATCGGGTGGAAGCAGCCGAGCTGGTGTAGGAGAGGTGCCATCTACATAGCACGTGGCGTTGGCGATGCGAAGAGGAGGAAGAATCTGGGCTTTCAAGAGGAGGTAGTTGGAGGTGGTGAGTTTTGTCGTAATGAGACTGGCAGAAGGAGCAGGCACAACGGAGGTGGAGGGCGCGGAGAGGGACACCGGCAAAGTGAGCGAGGGCATCGCAGAGGAGGTCATGGCACCAGCAGAAGGAGAACCCGTTGAGCAATTATGCGAGATGGCCTGATACCATGTGAAACTTGAGATTGAGAGATTGGATCGGTACAACCCAAAGGGTGGCCTCAGGGTGTTTATATACTCGTGCACTAGGGCACAACCGGGCAGTCCGGGATATACAAGATTGTTACAAGTTGTTACAGAAGATAAGGACTGCGGGTAGATAAGAGATTCTACCAAACTCAATACTACCAAACTCCTGTACAACATCTAACGTGTTTAACAATTTTAAATGGACTACACCATACAAATGTATGTAGACATATTTTAGAGTATAAATTTACTCATTTTGCTCCGTATGTACTAGTCATTTGTTAAAATCTCTAGAAAGACTTATATTTGGGAACGGAGGAAGTACATCTCAAGACTTGATTTCCTGCTTCTGCTTCTGCTTTTTTTTGTCGAAGGAGAAGGAAGACTTGATTGAGGCTGATCTGGCATGTGTACTTCACTTATTGCAGACTCCCGATCGACTGCATCTTGAAAGATGTTGTACTTTAGAGCAACTCCAAAGGGGCGACCCAAACGGACACGCGCTTTGTCCACTTTTTGTCCATTTGGGTCAGTTAGGAGGACGCGCGCGTCCGCATTCTTAAATGGGCCGGCTTGACCGCCCAAAGCGACACGAATCCAAATGTGACGGCATGAAAAAAAAACAGATAGCATAAATAAACATAATTAAACATATCTGGCAGGTCAACCGCAGGCCAAAGTCCACTTAAACCTAATTAAACATTAATTAAATTATAAAAAAAAGTCTACGCCGCCCCGCACGCTGCCCTAGAAGTCGTCGCCCTTGACCTTGACGTCGACGTCGCCATCGCCGCCGGTGAGGTCGATGAAGACCAGAGCAGGGCCAGCCCACCCGAACGCCGCCTGGTATGCTGCCAGGGTGATGCGGAGCATCCCTACGTCATCCCCATGGACTCTGCTACAACTCGTCAAGCACCTCATGGACCAAATACAAGAGCTCGTGCATGCACCATCAAAATCGAGGTTAATTGTTTCCTCTCCGAGTTTCGCCCGGATTCACTTGAGAATGGGATTCTACCTCAAAGAGACACATTGTGCATTCTTAGATACTTCGGAGATCGTCACGAGGAAGCACAGAGGGATCACCAAGTTCACCAAAAGACCTACGGAGGAGGAGAAGGAAGAAGGATGCTCGAGACGCGAAGCAAAGGAGGTGCCGGACTATTGGGGAACGTAGTAATTTCAAAAAATTTCCTACGCACACGCAAGATCATGGTGATGCATAGCAACGAGAGGGAAGAGTGTAATCTACATACCCTTGTAGACCGAAAGCGGAAGCGTTAGCACAACGCGGTTGATGTAGTCGTACATCTTCACGGCCCGACCGATTAAGCACCGAAACTACGGCACCTCCGAGTTCTAGCACACGTTCAGCTCGATGACGTCCCTCGAACTCCGATCCAGCCGAGTGTCGAGGGAGAGTTCCGTCAGCACGACGGCGTGGTGACGATCTTGATGTTCTACCGTCGCAGGGCTTCGTCTAAGCACTGCTACAATATTATCGAGGAGGACTATGGTGGAGGGGGGCACCGCACACGGCTAATAGATCTCAAGGATCAATTGTTGTTGTGTCTTTGGGGTGCCCCCTGCCCCCATATATATAGGAGCAAGGGGGGAGGCGGCCGGCCTATGGAGGAGGCGCACCAAGGGGGGAGTCCTACTCCCACCGGGAGTAGGACTCCTCCTTTCCTTGTTGGAGAAGGAAAGAGGAGGAGAGGGAGAAGGAAAAGGGGGCCGGCCCCCTTGTCCAATTCGGACCAGAGGGGGGGCGTAGGCCTCCTTCCTTTTGGCCTCTCTCCTCTATTCACGTATGGCCCAATAAGGCCCATATACTCCCCGGCGAATTACGTAACTAACTCATTAGTTACATTGCTTGCAAGGCTTATAGTGATGTGCATTACCGAGAGGGCCTAGAGATACCTCTCCGACAATCGGAGTGACAAAACCTAATCTCGAAATACGCCAACCCAACATGTACCTTTGGAGACACCTGTAGTACTCCTTTATAATCACCCAGTTACGTTGTGACGTTTGGTAGCACCCAAAGTGTTCCTCCGGTAAACGGGAGTTGCATAATCTCATAGTTACAGGAACATGTATAAGTCATGAAGAAAGCAACAACAACATACTAAACGATCAAGTGCTAAGGCTAACGGAATGGGTCAAGTCAATCACATCATTCTCCTAATGATGTGATCCCGTTAATCAAATGACAACTCTTTTGTCCATGGTTAGGAAACATAACCATCTTTGATAAACGAGCTAGTCAAGTAGAGGCATACTAGTGACACTATGTTTGTCTATGTATTCACACATGTATTATGTTTCCGGTTAATACAATTCTAGCATGAATAATAAACATTTATCATGATATAAGGAAATAAATAATAACTTTATTATTGCCTCTAGGGCATATTTCCTTCAGTCCCCCACTTGCACTAGAGTCAATAATCTAGTTCACATCATCATGTGATTCAACACCAATATTCACATCTGTATGTGATTAACACCCATAGTTCACATCTTCATGTGACCAACACCCAAAGGGTTTACTAGAGTCAATAATCTAGTTCACATAGCTATGTGGCTAACACCCAAAGAGTACTAAGGTGTGATCATGTTTTTCTCGTGAGAGAAGCTTAGTCAACGGGTCTGTCACATTCAGAGCCGTATGTATTTTGCAAATATTCTATGTCTACAATGCTCTGCACGGAGCTACTCTAGCTAATTGCTCCCACTTTCAATATGTATCCAGATTGAGACTTAGAGTCATCTGGATCAATGTAAAAGTTTGCATCGATGTAAATTTTACGACGAACTCTTTTATCACCTCCATAATCAAGAAACATCTCCTTATTCCACTAAGGATAATTTTGACCAATGTCCAGTGATCTACTCTTAGATCACTATTGTACTCCCTTGCCAAACCAGGGCAGAGTATACAATAGTTCTGGTCCATAGCATGGCATACTTTTATAGAACCTATGACTGATGCATAGGGAATGACTTTCATTCTCTTTCTATTTTCTGTCGTGGTCGGGTCTTGAGTCTTACTCAATTTCACACCTTTGCAACACAGGCAAGAACTCTTTCTTTGACTGTTCCATTTTGAACTATTTCAAAATCTTGACAAGGTATGTACTTATTGAAAAACTTATCAAGCGTCTTGATCTATCTTAATAGATCTTGATGCTCAATATGTAAGCAGCTTCACCGAGGTCTTTCATTGAAACACTCCTTTCAAACACTCCTTTATGCTTTGCAGAATAATTCTACATTATTTCCGATCAACAATATGTCATTCACATATACTTATCAGAAATGTTGTAGTGCTCCCACTCACTTTCTTGTAAATACAGGCCTTTCCAAAAGTCTGTATAAAACCATCAAAGCGTATATTCCAACTCCAAGATGCTTGAACCAGTCCATTGATGGATCGCTGGAGCTTGCACATTTTGTTAGCACCTTTAGGATTAGCAAAACCTTCTGGTTGCATCATATACAACTCTTCTTTAAAAAATCCATTAAGGAATGCAGTTTTGACATCCATTTGCCAGATTTCATAAAATGTGGCAATTGCTAACATGATTCAGACAGACTTAAGCATCGCTACAGTTGAGAAAATCTCATTGTAGTCAACACCTTGAACTTGTCGAAAACATTTTTGTGACAAGTCGAGCTTTGTAGATAGTAACATTACTATCAATGTCTGTCTTCCTCTTGAAGATCCATTTATTTTCTATGGCTTACCGATCATCGGGCAAGTCAATCAAAGTCCACACTTTGTTCTCATATATGGATCCCATCTCAGATTTCATGGCTTCAAACCATTTCACGGAATCTGGGCTCATCATCGCTTCCTCATAGTTCATAGGTTTATCATGGTCTAGTAACATGACTTCCAGAATAGGATTTACCGTACCACACTGGCGCGGACCATACTCTGGAATACCTACGAGTTTCTGTAGTAACTTGATCCGAAGTTTCATGATCATCATCATTAACTTCCTCACTAATCGGTGTAGGCATCACTGGAACTGATTTCTGTGATGAGCTACTTTCCAATTTTGGAGAAGGTACAATTACCTTATCAAGTTCTACTTTCCTCCCATTCACTTCTTTCGAGAGAAACTCCTTCTCTAGAAAGGATCCATCTTAGCAACGAATAACTTCCCTTTGGATCTGTGATAGAAGGTGTACCCAATAGTTACTTTTGGGTATTCTATGAAGACGCACTTCTCCGATTTGGGTTCGAGCTTATTAGGTTGAAACTTTTTCACATAAGCATCGCAGCCCCAAACTTTAAGAAATGACAACTTTGGTTTCTTGCTTAAACCACAGTTCATAAGGCGTCGTCTGAACGGATATTGATGGTGCCCTATTTAAAGTGAATGCAGTTGTCTCTAATGCATAACCCCAAAACGATAGTGGTAAACCGATAAGAGACATCATAGATCGCACCATATCCAATAAAGTGCGGTTACGACGTTCGGACACACCATAACATTGTGGTGTTCCAGGTGGCATGAGTTTGTGAAGCTATTCCACATTGTTTTAATTGAAGACCAAACTCATGACTCAAATATTCGTCTCCACGATCAGATCGTAGAAACTTTATTTTTCTTGTTACGATGATTTTTCCACTTCACTCTGAAATTCTTTGAACTTTTCAACTATTTCAGACTTATGTTTCATCAAGTAGATATACCCATATCTGCTCAATTCATCTGTCAAGGTTAGAAAATAACGATACTTGCCACGAGCCTTAACACTCATCGGATCGCATACATCGGTATGTATTATTTTCAATAAGTCAGTAGCTCGTTCCATTGTTCCGGAGAACGGAGTTTTAGTCATCTTACCCAAAAGGCACGGTTCGCAAGCATCAAATGATTCATAACCAAGTGATTCCAAAAATCCATCTTTATGGAGTTTCTTCATGCGCTTTACACCGATATGACCCAAACGGCAGTGCCACAAATAAGTTGCACTATCATTATTAACTTTGCATCTTTTGGCATCAATATTATGAATATGTGTATCACTACGATCGAGATCCAACAAACTATTTTCATTGGGTGTATGACCATCGAAGGTTTTATTCATGTAAACAGAACAACAATTATTCTCTGACTTTAAATGAATAACCGTATTGCAATAAACATGATCAAATCATATTTATGCTCAACGCAAATGCCAAATAACATTTATTTAGGTTTAACACTAATCCCGAAAGTATAGGGAGTGTGCGATGATGATCATATCAATCTTGGAACTACTTCCAACACTCATTGTCACTTCCCCTTCAACTAGTCTCTGTTTATTCTATAACTCCTGTTTCGAGTCACTAATTTTTAGCAACCGAACAAGTATCAAATACTCAGGGGCTACTATAAACACTAGTAAGGCACACATCAATAACCTGTATATCAAATATACCCTTGTTCACTTTGCCATCCTTCTTATCCACCAAATATTCAGGGTATTTCCGTTTCCAGTGACCATTTCCTTTGCAGTGTAAGCACTCAGTTTCAGGCTTTGGTTCAGCTTTGGGCTTCTTCGTGGGAGTGACAACTTGCTTGCCATTCTACTTGAAGTTCCCTTTCTTTCCCTTTGCCCTTTTCTTGAAACTAGTGGTCTTGTCAATCATCAACACTTGATGCTCTTTTCTTGATTTCTACCTTCATCGGTTTCAGCATCACGAAGAGCTTGGGAATCGTTTTCGTCATCCCTTGCATACTGTAGTTCATCACAAAGTTCTACTAACTTGGTGATGGTGACTAGAGAACTCTGTCAATCACTATCTTATCTGGAAGATTAACTCCCACTTGATTCAAGCGATTGTAGTACCCAGACAATCTGAGCACATGCTCACTAGTTGAGCGATTCTCCTCTATCTTTTAGCCATAGAACTTGTTGGAGACTTCATATCTCTCAACTCGGGTATTTGCTTGAAATATTAACTTCAACTCCTGGAACATCTCATATGGTCCATGACATTCAAAACGTCTTTGAAGTCCCGATTCTAAGCCGTTAAGCATGGTGCACTAAACTATCAAGTAGTCATCATATTGAGCTAGCCAAATGTTCATAACATCTGCATCTGCTCCTGCAATACGTCTGTCACCTAGCGGTGCATCAAGGACATAATTCTTCTGTGCAGCAATGAGGATAAACCTCAGATCACGGACCAAGTCCGCATCATTGCTACTAACATTTTTCAACTTAGTTTTCTCTAGGAACACATATAAAAACATAGGGAAGCAACAACGCAAGCTATTGATCTACAACATAATTTGCAAAATACTACCAGGACTAAGTTCATGATAAATTTAAGTTCAATTAATCATATTACTTAAGAACTCCCACTTAGATAGACATCCCTCTAATCCTCTAAGTGATTACGTGATCCATATCAACTACACCATGTCTGATCGTCACGTGAGATGGAGTAGTTTCAACAGTGAACATCAATATGTTGATCATATCTACTATATGATTCACGCTCGACCTTTCGGTCTCCGTGTTCCGAGGCCATATCTGTTATATGCTAGGCTCGTCAAGTTTAACCTGAGTATTCCGCGTGTGCAACTGTTTTGCACCCGTTGTATTTGAACGTAGAGCCTATCACACCCGATCATCACGTGGTGTCTCAGCACGAAGAACTTTCGCAACGGTGCATACTCAGGGAGAACACTTCTTGATAATTTAGTGAGAGATCATCTTAAAATGCTACCGTCAAATTAAGCAAAATAAGATGTATAAAAGATAAACATCACATGCAATCAATATAAGTGATATGATATGGCCATCATCATCTTGTGCTTGTGATCTCCATCTCCAAAGTACTGTCATGATCTCTATCGTTACCGGCACGACACCATGATCTTCATCATCTTGATCTATATCAATGTGTCGTCACATGGTCGTCTCGCCAACTATTGCTCTTGCAACTATTGCTATCGTATAGCGATAAAGTAAAGCAATTATTTGGCACTTGCATCTTATGCAACAAAGAGACAACCATAGGGCTTCTGCCAGTTGCCGATAACTTTAACAAAACATGATCATCTCATACAAAAACTTATATCTCATCACGTCTTGACCATATCACTTCACAACATGCCCTCCAAAAACAAGTTAGACGTCCTCTACTTTCTTGTTGCAAATTTTACGTGGCTGCTACGGGCTTAGCAAGAACCGTTCTTACCTACGCATCAAAACCACAACGATAGTTCGTCAAGTTAATGCTGTTTTAACCTTCGCAAGGACCGGGCGTAGCCACACTCGGTTCAACTAAAGTTGGAGAAACAGACACCTGCTAGTCACCTATGTGCGAAGCACGGCGGTAAAACCAGTCTCGCGTAAGTGTACGCGTAATGTTGGTCCGGGCCGCTTCATCCAACAATACCGTTGAACCAAAGTATGACATGCTGGTAAGCAGTATGACTTGTATCGCCCACAACTCACTTGTGTTCTACTCGTGCAAATAACATCAACGCATAAAACCTAGGCTCGGATGCCACTGTTGGGGAACGTAGTAATTTCAAAAAAATTCCTACGCACACGCAAGATCATGGTGATGCATAGCAACGAGAGGGAAGAGTGTAATCTACATACCCTTGTAGACCGAAAGCGGAAGCGTTAGCACAACGCGGTTGATGTAGTCGTACGTCTTCACGGCCCGACCGATCAAGCACCGAAACTACGACACCTCCGAGTTCTAGCACACGTTCAGCTCGATGACGTCCCTCGAACTCCGATCTAGCCGAGTGTCGAGGGAGAGTTCCGTCAGCATGACGGCGTGGTGACGATCTTGATGTTCTACCGTCGTAGGGCTTCGCCTAAGCACCGCTACAATATTATCGAGGAGGACTATGGTGGAGGGGGGCACCACACACGGCTAATAGATCTCAAGGATCAATTGTTGTTGTGTCTTTGGGGTGCCCCCCTGCCCCCATATATATAGGAGCAAGGGGGGAGGCGGCCGGCCTATGGAGGAGGTGCACCAAGGGGGGAGTCCTACTCCCACCGGGAGTAGGACTCCTCCTTTCCTTGTTGGAGAAGAAAAGAGGAGGAGAGGGAGAAGGAAAAGGGGGCCGGCCCCCTTGTCCAATTCGGACCAGAGGGGGGGCGTAGGCCTCCTTCCTTTTGGCCTCTCTCCTCTATTCCCGTATGGCCCAATAAGGCCCATATACTCCCATGCAAATTCCATAACTCTCCGGTACTCCAAAAAATACCCGAATCACTCGGAACCTTTCCGAACTCCGAATATAGTCGTCCAATATATCGATCTTTACGTCTCGACCATTTCGAGACTTCTCTTCATGTCCCCGATCTCATCCGGGACTCCGAACTCCTTCGGTACATCAAAACTCATAAACTCATAATATAACTGTCATCGAAACCTTAAGCGTGCGGACCCTACAGGTTCAAGAACAATGTAGACATGACCTAGAACTATTCTCGGTTAATAACCAATAGCGGAACCTGGATGCTCATATTGGCTCCCACATATTCTACGAAGATCTTTATCGGTCAAACCGCATAACAACATACGTTGTTCCCTTTGTCATCGGTATGTTACTTGCCCGAGATTCGATCGTCGGTATCCAATACGTAGTTCAATCTCGTTACTGGCAAGTCTCTTTACGCGTTACGTAATGCATCATTCCGTAACTAACTCATTAGTTACATTGCTTGCAAGGCTTATAGTGATGTGCATTACCGAGAGGGCCCAGAGATACCTCTCCGATAATCGGAGTGACAAAACCTAATCTCGAAATACGCCAACCCAACATGTACCTTTGGAGACACCTGTAGTATTCCTTTATAATCACCCAGTTATATTGTGATGTTTGGTAGCACCCAAAGTGTTCCTCCGGTAAATGGGAGTTGCATAATCTCATAGTTACAGGAACATGTATAAGTCATGAAGAAAGCAACAGCAACATACTAAACGATCAAGTGCTAAGGCTAACGGAATGGGTCAAGTCAATCACATCATTCTCCTAATGATGTGATCCCGTTAATCAAATGACAACTCTTTTGTCCATGGTTAGGAAACATAACCATCTTTGATAAACGAGCTAGTCAAGTAGAGGCATACTAGTGACACTATGTTTGTCTATGTATTCACACATGTATTATGTTTCCGGTTAATACAATTCTAGCATGAATAATAAACATTTATCATGATATAAGGAAATAAATAATAACTTTATTATTGCCTCTAGGGCATATTTCCTTCACGGACTACCCCGGGTGCCCGGCCACCAGCAGCCCGGGTGCCTGGCCACCTCGTGCAGCCGGTTGGGCGAGCCCCTAGCCACCCCGGGTGCCCGGCCATTTGGCCCCCGGGTGCCCGACCCCCTGTCTGCGCGCTGCCCCAGGCACCCTCGGGTGCCCGTGCCATCAACCCCGGGTGCCCGGCCTCCACCTGGGCTAGGCCCCAGCCCGCATCGGGTGCCCAGGTGTAGGATCTCAAAGAAGTATGTCTAGAGGGGGGGTGATTAGACTACTTGACCAATTAAAAACTATGCCTTTTCCCAATTTTAGTCTTTGGCAGATTTTAGCTATCTTAGCTCAAGTCAAGCAATCTTCACACAATTCAAGCAAGCATGCAAAGAATATATGAGCAGCGGAAAGTAAAGCATGCAACTTGCAAGAATGTAAAGGGAAAGGTTTGGAGATTTCGAACGCAATTTGGAGACACGGTGATTTTTGAGCCGTGGTTCCGATAGGTGGTGCTATCATACATCCATGTTGATGGAGACTTCAACCCACGAAGGGTAACAGTTGCGCGAGTCCACGGAGGGCTCCACCCACGAAGGGTCCACGAAGAAGCAACCTTGTCTATCCCACCATGGCCATCGCCCACGAAGGACTTGCCTCACTAGCGGTAGATATTCACGAAGTAGGCGATCTCCTTGCCCTTACAAACTCCCTGGTTCAACTCCACAATCTTCTCGGAGACTCCCAAGTGACACCTAGCCAATCTAGGAGACACCACTCTCCAAGAAGTAACAAATGGTGTGTTGATGATGAACTCCTTGCTCTTGTGCTTCAAACGATAGTCTCCCCAACACTCAACTATCTCTCACAGGATTTGGATTTGGTGGAAAGAATATTTGAGTGGAAAGCAACTTGGGGAAGGCTAGAGATCAAGATTCATATGGTAGGAATGGAATATCTTGGCCTCAACACATGAGTAGGTGGTTCTCTCTCAAAAATGGTAAGTTGGAAGTGTAGGTTCGTTCTGATGGCTCTCTCCATGAATGAAGAGGAGGTGGAGGGGTATATATAGCCTCCACACAAAATCTAACCGTTACACACAATTTACCAATCTCGATGGGACCGAATCAACAAACTTGGTCAGACCGATTTAGTAAACCTAGTGACCGTTAGGATTTTCGGTGGGATCGACATGCAACTCGGTAGGACCGATATGGTTAGGGTTAGGGCATAACGTAATCTTGGTGAGACCGATTACACAAACTCGGTGGGACCGATTTTGGTAATAAGCTAACCAGAGAGTTGGTCAGGCAAACTCGGTGGGACCGATTACTCAAACTCGGTGGGACCAATTTTGGTAATAAGTTAACTAGAGAGTTTGCATTGTAATCTCGGTAGTACCGATTGCACAAACTCGATGAGACCGATTTTGGTAATGGACATACAAAGAGAGATTACAATCCCATCTCGGTGAGACCGAGATCCCTATCGGTGAGACCGATTTGCCTTGGGTTTGTGGCAGTGGCTATGACATCTGAACTCGGTGGCGCCGGATAGAAAGAATTGGTGGGGCCAAGTTTGACTTTAGGTTTAGGTCATATGTGGATGTGGGAAAGTAGTTGAGGGCTTTGGAGCATATCACTAAGCACTGTGGAGCAAGAAACTCATTAAGCAACACCTCATCCCTCCTTGATAGTATTGGCTTTTCCTATAGACTCAATGTGATCTTGGATCACTAAAATATAAAATGAAGAGTCTTGAGCTTTTGAGCTTGAGCCAATCCTTTGTCCTTAGCATCTTGAAGGGGTTCCACATCCTTTAGTCCATGCCACTCCATTGTTGAACTTATCTGAAACATACTAGATAAAAGTGTTAGTCCAACAAGAGATATGTTGGCATTAATTACCAAAACCACCCAGGGAGCACTTGTGCTTTCAATCTCCCCCTTTTTGGTAATTGATGACAACATACATCAAAGCTTTAGATAAAGATATAGAGAATAGCAGGTAAAGCTTTGGAAAGACATGTAACAAGCATAGGCTCCCCCTACATGTATGCAATCATGTGAATATGGAATATAGAAGCATGTGAATGCATGAACATGACAGAGTAAGCAATGTGTTACATGTATCTTGACCATATGCATCAGAGCAAAAGATAGCAATAGATGTGTATGTTGGAGATGTACCTTCATGCTCATGAGTCCTTCTTGCAAACAATATGTACAACAACAAGAATTCCTCATACACATGACTATGATGCACATACTTACCTTGTGGTCTTGAGTTGGCTTAGGATGGAATGAACCTGCGTAAACAAGGTTAGATAACAAGGTTAGATAACACAAATGCACCTACTAGCCAGAGCAAACAGAAGAAACCACAAGAATACCAAGACTGGATGACATGTAGAGAGTGAGTACTAAGTACCACATTGGATTAGACATGTCCCCAAAGGTAAAGATATGCAATGAATTTAAATGATTTCTTTCCCTTAGATGTCTTGCTCCCCCTGAATCTAGCATGGGATACTGGGAGAAGATAGGGAACAGAAAATCAGAGCTAATGCAAATAAGCACAAATGAACATGTCTTTCCCCTCAAGAAGACATGTGGCATCTCTCCTCTTGAACACCAAGCATCTGGGATCCTTGAGGATTACTCTCTTATTGAGTATTCTCTCCCCCCTGGAGATCTCTCTCTCCCCCTGTGGAAGTGATACTTTCTCTCCCTTTGGAAGTGATAAGCTTTGATGTGATCTCTCTCTCCCCCTTTGACATCAATTTCCAAGAAGGGCCTTCTGGAATTTGTCGTGAATGGGTTAGGTCCTTGAGTCACAGTACAAAGCACTGATAAAAATGTGATGCTTGTAGAGGACATGATTCATTGAGCGGAGCTGGAACAAGAGTAAAGAGGAATAAGTGGCAAAATGTTTTTCCTGTTGTGAAGTCGGTGGCACCGAGTGGTATGCTTCGGTTGCATCGGAAGGATTCGTTGGACCGAAAACAACAAACCGGTGAGACCGAGTTCATCGCAGAGAAAACACTTGTCACCTCAGCTCACTAGACTAGTAAGATCTCACAAGGATTTGCAAGGAATTTACTGAATGATATGCAATGAATTGGATGCAGGAAATGCAGAGCAAACAGAAAAGGAAGAAATCTAGATGAAGTTTTTTTTGTTTTTTTGTTTTGAAAGGGGAAACAAACATGCATGAGACAAATGCAAGAGCACAGAAAAGAACACAAGAGAACTTCATCTAGAATTGGTCGGTGACAAAGTCACCTATGTTAGAGTATATTGACTTAGGAGTCAAGTGAGATCACTTGATCATAGGTCATACTCATTATTTAAGCTCAAAATGGGGTTACCATTTTTAGTTTAAGCATCTTGATGTATTCACATCTTGTCGAGTTGCTTTAACTCATGACTGGGAGTAAAGCTTCTCTAAGATGGAATAATATACCTTGGGTGGTGGTGTTTGATCGTAATCATGTAGTTGAACTTGTGTGGGTTGCTCAAGGTTGATGTAGCTCATCAAGAATTGGGAGCACCACTTGGAATTTGAGTTCATCTACCTACATGTGTCAGTTCTTGCAAGGAAGAGCACTTGTGTGCCCAAAAATGACTATCATGAAACTCAACATAGAATTTGTCAAAGGATATGTTCGAATGATTCCGTGCTTCCTTGTGTTCAACCACCATAGTGTAGAGACTTGGTGATGTAGAGATTGCTCAAGATATGAGTAGGTTACAATCTCATGAAATTTGATTCAACCAAGTACCTACATGGGTTAGATAACATGCAAGGTGCAAATATATCCAAGACATAGGATTTTCATCATAAGAGAAATATCAAGGATTAGTCTTAAGCTCATGTCTTGCATGTATCCAATGGAGTTTCTACTCCAAGTTTGAAGCATCAATGATGTTCAGTTCACCTCTTAACCTGCAAAACACCTTCTCATCAAGTGGTTTAGTGAAAATATCTGCTAATTGCTTTTCGGTGCAAACATGCTTAAGATTAATGTCACCCTTAGCAACATGATCTCTAATGAAATGATGACGAACTTCAATATGCTTAGTTCGAGAATGTTGCACAGGATTATGAGAAATTTTGATAGCACTTTCATTGTCACAAAGTAATGGAACATGTTTCACATATATCCCATAATCTTTAAGAGTTTGGGTCATCCAAAGTAATTGAGCACAACATGAACCAGCGGCAATGTATTCCGCTTCGGCGTAGATAAGGATACCGCGTTTTGTTTCTTGGCAGACCAAGACAGAAGAGATCTACCAAGGAATTGACAAGTACCCGAAGTGGACTTTCTATCAACCTTGTCTCCGGCATAGTCCGAGTCGGAGTAGCCAACAAGATCGAAAGAGGCCCTCTTAGGATACCGAATGCCAAAATTTGGCGTATGAATTAAGTATCTCACTATCCTTTTCACAACCTTAAGATGACATTCTTTAGGAGCAGCTTGATATCTTGCACACATGCACACACTTAGCATAATATTGGGACGTGAAGCACATAGGTATAACAAAGAACCAATCATAGAGCTATAAACCTTCTGATCAACCGGTTCACCATCTTTGGTCAAATCAAGATGTCCACTAGTAGGCATGGGTGTAGACATACCTTTGCATTCTTTTATATTGAACTTCTTGAATAAGTCCTTAGTGTACTTCATTTGAGAGACAAAAGTACCTTCCTTAGTTTGCTTGATTTGCAACCCAAGAAAGAATTTGATTTCACTCATCATTGACATCTCAAACTTCTCTGACATTAGCTTTCCAAACTTCTCACTAAAATGAGGGTTAGTTGATCCAAATATAATATCATCAACATAAATTTTGCATACAAATAATTCTCCATTAACCCTTTTAGTAAAAAGTGTAGAATCAATTTTCCCAATTTCAAAGCCTTTTTCAATAAGGAACTTTGTTAAGCATTTATACCAAGCTCTAGGAGCTTGTTTAAGACCATAAAGAGCTTTGCGAAGTTTGTAAACATGATGGGTTTCTTAGGATTAATAAAGCCGGGAGGTTGTTTAACATAGACTTCCTCCTCTATTTCACCATTTAGAAAAGCACTTTTAATGTCCATTTGGTACAAGGTGATATCATGTTGATTATCATAGGCAAGTAAGATGCGAATGGACTCAAGTATAGCAACGGGAGCATAAGTCTCACCATAGTCCATACCTTCGACTTGTGTGTAACCTTGGGCGACGAGACATGCTTTGTTGCGAAACACTTGTCCATCTTCATCTTGCTTGTTGCGAAACACCCATTTGGTACCGATGATGTTGTGGTTGTTGTCGGGCTTCTCAACCAATGTCCAAACTTGATTTCTCTCAAAGTTGTGTAGCTCTTCATGCATAGCATTTATCCAATCCGGATCTTCCAATGCTTCTTCGACCTTCATAGGTTCAATGCTAGAGATCAATGAATAGTGTTCACAAAACTTAGCTAAACGAGTTTTAGAGTGAGTGATTCTCCCGGTTTGGATATCGTTGTAGATTTGCTCGACGGGATGGTCTTTAGCAATTCTTGCTCGAACTCGTGAAAGCTTTTGCTTGGGTCTTGGTTGAACATCTTCTTCATCTTGTTCTTATTCTTGGCCTTCTTCATTATTGGCGTTGTCGTTCTCTTGTCGTGGTGGAGAAGGAGGTTGTTGACATTCTTGATGTACTTCCTCGTTTTCTTCATCTTGGTGTGTCCCACTTGTGGATGCTTCCGTATCAACTCTTGGTTCACCTTGTCGTTAAGTAGAAGCTTCCACTTGGACGTACGAGGTACTCTCCTTCACCTCCGTTGGACGAATCTTGCCAATAGACAAGTCTTGGATTGCTTCTGAGGGGTCTTTGTCTCCTACGTCAATTGGCAATTGCTCTACTTGCGAGCCGTTAGATTCATCAAACTTCACATCTACCATCTCTTCAACCTTTCGGGTGAAATTGTTGTAGACACGGTATGTGTAAGAGTTTGAGCCATAACCAAGTAGGAAACCTTCATGAGACTTAGGAGCAAATTTAGAACGACGATGCTTATCAAGAATGTAGCACTTTGAGCCGAATACTCGAAAGTATCCAACTTGGGGTTTGTTACCAGTGAGAAGCTCGTATGCCGTCTTGCGGAGTAGCTTGTGAAGATACAAGTGATTTGTTGCATGACAAGCTGTCTCAACCGCTTCTGCCCAAAAGTGCTTCGGCGTCTTGTACTCATCAAGCATCGTTCTTACCATTTTGATGAGCGTCTGGTTCTTCCTCTCAACAACTCCATTTTGTTGAGGTGTGTACGTAGCCGAGAACTCATGTGAAATCCCTTCTTCGTCAATAAAGGTGTCCACATTTTCGTTCTTGAACTCCGTTCCGTTGTCGCTGCGAAGCTTCTTGATCTTCACTTCAAATTGATTTTGGGCCTTCCTGGCGAAGTTTTTGAAGATCTTTTGGACCCGCGATTTGTCACGAGAAATAACACCCACGTAAATCTTGAAAAATCATTAACTATAACTAGGCCAAAAGAATTTCCACCGAGACTTTTGTAAGCGTTGGGACCAAAGAGATCCATGTGAAGTATCTCAAATGGCCTTCTTGTGGTCATGATGTTCTTCACGTGATGCCTTCCTCCAACCTGTTTACCTGCTTGACAAGCACTGCAAAGTCTATCCTTATCAAATATGACATCGTTAACACCAAGGATATGATTCCCTTTAATAAGCTTGTCAAGGTTTCTCATGCCAACATGACCTAGTCGTCTATGCCATAACCAACCTTTAGAGGATTTAGCAATGAAGCAAGTTCTAGGTTGAGCCTTTTTAGTGAAATCAACAATGTAAAGATCACCTCTACGTATACCGGTAAAGACCATTTTATGATTGTCTCTACGAAACACTTGGCAATCTACTTCAGTAAATAGGACATTGAAACCAAAATCAGCAAGTCTAGATACTGAAAGTAAGTTGTAGCCAAGAGATTCAATGAGCATAACATTCTAAATGGAGCTGTCATGTGAGATGGCCACCTTACCGAGGCCAACCACCTTACCCTTTGAGTTGTCACCGAAGGTGACATACTTTCGAGGACCATCGTTTTCAGCAAGCTCACGAAACATGTCTTTGTCTTCGGTCATGTGATCGGTACATCCACTGTCAAGAACCCATTCCTTTCCTCCTGCCATATATCCCCGAAGGTTTTCCATAAGACCAAAGTGTCTCATTGCATCATTGAGATCAAAGTTATCATCATCATCCTCATCATAGTATCCATGTTCAACATCGTCATGTGGTGGATCAATTCCTAGTGAGGGTGATTCATTAGTATGAGTTTGACAATAATCTCCTCTATGAAGTCTAGTAGCTTCAGAAATAATATCGCTAATAATTCCAACATTTCCTTTGGCACACATAAGATTTATAAGTTCAAATAGACAATTACCAAACATAGGATCATTGGAATTCATCTTACTCAAGGCAATAGACTTATGAAGAATTTCATCCAAATTTTTCAAGGAATAATTAGGAAATCGTTCCTCAAGAAATTTCCATATAGTGTAGGCACACTCGACAGTAGGCAGTTATCCAATCAAGTTTCTAGGCAAGCCTCTAGTGATAAGATTAACAGTTCTAACATTCCTAATCATGTCAATCGACTCATCAAGGATAGGATGCATAGGATCAACATAGGGTGCACAAGGACTAGCAATGTACTTGTTCAAATGATATTGATTGAAAATTACAAGCATCACATTTTTTCACTCATGAAAATATTCTCCATCAAGTATAGGCACTCGATGTCTAAGACTCCCCAAAGTAGACTCATCCATATTCCTCCAATGGTGATTAAACCAAAGCAATTGAGACCAAAGCTCTGATACCACTTGTAGGATTTCGAAGAAGTATGTCTAGAGGGGGGGGGGTGATTAGACTATTTGACCAATTAAAAACTATGCCTTTTCCCAATTTTAGTCTTTGGTAGATTTTAGCTATCTTAGCACAAGTCAATTAACCTTCACACAATTCAAGCAAGCATGCAAAGAGTATATGAACAGCGGAAAGTAAAGCATGCAACTTGTAAGAATGTAAAGGGAAAGGTTTGGAGATTTCAAACACAATTTGGAGACACGGTGATTTTTGAGTCGTGGTTCCGATAGGTGGTGCTATAGTACATCCATGTTGATGGAGACTTCAACCCATGAAGGGTAACGGTTGCGCGAGTCCACGGAGGGCTCCACCCACGAAGGGTCCACGAAGAAGCAACCTTGTCTATCCCACCATGGCCGTTGCCCACGAAGGACTTGCCTCACTAGCGGTAGATCTTCACAAAGTAGGCGATCTCCTTGCCCTTACAACCTCCTTGGTTCAACTCCACAATCTTGTCGGAGGCTCCCAAGTGACACCTAGCCAATCTAGGAGACACCACTCTCCAAGAAGTAACAAATGGTGTGTTGATGATGAACTCCTTGCTCTTGTGCTTCAAATGATAGTCTCCCCAACACTCAACTCTCTCTCTTAGGATTTGGATTTGGTGGAAAGAAGATTTGAGTGGAAAGCAACTTGGGGAAGGCTAGAGATCAAGATTCATAGGGTAGGAATGGAATATCTTGGCCTCAACACATGAGTAGGTGGTTCTCTCTCAGAAATGGTAAGTTGGAAGTGTAGGTTCGTTCTGATGGCTCTCTCCATGAATGAAGAGGAGGTGGAGGGGTATATATAGCCTCCACACAAAATCTAACCGTTACACACAATTTACCAATCTCGGTGGGACCGAATCAACAAACTCGGTCAGACCGATTTAGTAAACCTAGTGACCGTTAGGATTTTCGGTGGGACCGACATGCAACTCGGTAGGACCGATATGGTTAGGGTTAAAGCATAACGTAATCTCGGTGAGACCGATTACACAAACTCGGTGGGACCGATTTTGGTAATAAGCTAACCAGAGAGTTGGTCAGGCAAACGCGATGGGACCGATTACTCAAACTCGGTGGGACCGATTTTGGTAATAAGTTAATCAGAGAGTTTGCATTGTAATCTCGGTAGTATCGATTGCACAAACTTGATGAGACCGATTTTGGTAATGGACATACAAAGAGAGATTACAATCCCATCTCGGTGAGACCGAGATCCCTATCGGTGAGACCGATTTGCCTAGGGTTTGTGGCAGTGGCTATGACATCTGAACTCGGTGGTGCCAGATAGAAAGAATCGGTGGGGCCGAGTTTGACTTTAGGTTTAGGTCATATGTGGATGTGGGAAAGTAGTTGAGGGCTTTGGAGCATATCACTAAGCACTGTGGAGCAAGAAACTCATTAAGCAACACCTCATCCCTCCTTGATAGTATTGGCTTTTCCTATAGACTCAATGTGATCTTGGATCACTAAAATACAAAATGAAGAGTCTTGAGCTTTTGAGCTTGAGCCAATCCTTTATCCTTAGCATCTTGAAGGGGTTCCACATCCTTTAGTCCATGCCACTCCATTGTTGAACTTATCTGAAACATACTAGATAAAAGTGTTAGTCAGACAAGAGATATGTTGACATTAATTACCAAAACCACCCAGGGAGCACTTGTGCTTTCACCGGGCCATCAAACCCCAGATGCCCGGCCCCTACAGCCACTTGGCTGCGGCCTCCCTGACCGGACCGGGTGCCGGGACCACTTCGATGGCCTGCGTGCCTCATTGGGTTTTCACCCTTGTACCCCCCTCCTCCTCTTATTTCGTCCCAAAACTATAAGTACCCCCCACCTAGCTCATTTGAGCAGATAGCAAAGTATTGGATAGAAAAAGAGAGAGCTTTGCTCATCTTCCTCCTCATGGAGATCATGACCTCCTAAGGGAGAAGATCCTCTTGTGGATATCAAGACCCCATCTAGGGAAGGATCCCCATCATAGGATCATCAAAACCTCTTTCCTCACAGGATTGGGATGAACTAGTTCCTCGTATCTTTCCTTTGTTGTCCTTGAATCATTGTGACCTCTTGTGTGTTCTTGGATCTAGCAAATGTGTGACTGGATCTAGTCAATTTGAGTGTTTTCCCTCCGTTGTGTTCTTCGTGTTCTTCGTGCTCTTGGGGATTTCCCCTCCAATTCGTGAAAGATCTCCACCTAGGGTTCCACCCTACAACATAGGGCAGCCTCCTCCGGCGTCTGCTAGGGCGGCGGCATTGCGGCTCGCCGCGCGCGCTCCTCCTCCTCAAGCCGGAGCGCCTCCGCGTCGCGTTGAAGCATCGCGTCGTAGCGCATCTCCCGCTCGCCGTCGGCCCGGTCCTGGCGGAGCCAGTGCGCCTTCGAGCGCTCAAGGTGGGCGGCCTCCTGCTCCGGCATTGCGTCGTAGTGGACAGGAGGCACGCTCACCCACTCGCGGTACTGGCCCATCCACGTGTAGGCCTCCTCCGACCAAGTGGGTGGAGGCGGGGAGTTCTTCCGCGTCGGCTCCGGCTCTGACTTGGGCTCGACAGGCGGCGACAGTGGCGGAGGCGGGACGAAGAGCGGGGTGTGGACAGAGTCCCCCACCACCGACAAGGCAAGGGCTTGCTCCAGCCCATCCCAGTGTGTGTCCTCCTCGATCCGACTAGCCTGCAGCGCGTGCTGCAGGGCCTCCTCGAGGGCGGCTTGGTACTCCGCCTCCGCCTCCTCTTCTTCTGGCTCTACACACGGGGGCGGCGACGGAAACAGCGGCGGGACGGCGTCGACGCCTACATGCTGTTGCTCCTCGTGTTCGAGGGCAAAATAAGCCTCCAAGTTGGGAGAGTCGGCGGCGTACTCGGGCATCCACCGCTGCTCTGGCGTGAGCTGCGTGCGGCGCCTGCACACCTCCTTCTCGTGCGCCCGCTGGGTACGCGTGGCACCGGGATTCGGTGCGGATCCAGGTGCCAGTGGTGTGGCAGCGTGACGTCGGGGGGTAGGGTAGCGGCTGCCTGTACTCCCAGTGCCACCGCGCTTGGTGTACCCGGATGTGCAGGCGCTGGCGACCTGGGCGGAGACGCGCCTGCGTCGGAGGAGGAGGGGGAGGAGGAGCACTGGAGGACGAGGCGTCGGGGTTGCCCTTGCCCTTGCCCTTGTCGCTGTTGCTGCCGAAGAGGCCCATCTCTTTGCTAGGGTTTGCTGTCGCCAGCGAGGAAGCAAAGGGAGTGGTGTGGGGCCAGATGTGGACGGTCCCCGCCGCACGCGTGGTTAAAAAATGACCCTTCCACTGGCTGACTAGTGGGCCCACTGACGGTGGTCGTCATAAATAAGACGACGGACGGTCGTTGGGTGGCCTAAAGGTGGGGACGCGGCGGAAGGCAAGAAGACGCGCGGCGCGTCCGTGCCGAAACATTTCAGACGCAATTTTGGGTCGGTAATGGGTCGGCGCAGACACCAGGCGAACGAGAATTGGGTTTGGGTCGGCGCGTTGGGCCTCCACTTTTATAAGCGGACGCCAGACGAACACGATTTGGGTTTGTATCGGCGCGTTGGGCTCCACTTTTATCTACGCCAATCCAAATGAACGCAGGCGGATAAAATATGTCGCCCCATTGAAGTTGCTCTTAGGGAATGAGAGAGAGATGGAGAGAGAAATGTACCGGTAGCAGTGAGTTTTTCTCGTCTTGCGAGATGGCTCCATGGGTCAATTAGTTTAGGTCACGCCATTCAAGGATATATCTTGCAGGATGCCAGTGACAAAGTCCACCACATGTTTGCTCTTATCAGTGGCCGGTGAGCCTAACGTACTACAGAAATCAGGTGGATTTTATTTTCTTTTCTGACCACGAAACCAGTCCAGCCTGCACAAAATCACGTCGACTTCGATGGAGCTGGTTTCGATCCCGGGGTACGCCCAACCCAGCCATCATCATTTTTCAAAAAATCCCGCAGTCGAGCAGCAGATCTTTCGGCCAGATTAATCAGCCCGAGAGATTCTTCAAAATTTCCAGTAAGGAAACGAATCATTGGGGTGGTCGAGCAAAAATATCGCCATCACATACGCACGACGAGAAACCCTAACCTCGACGCGCAGAAAAGCTGGCAGAAATCTACACAGGGTTCCGTCTAATCCCAAGACTTGGTTTTCTGCTTCTGTTTTTCTTTTTGGCCGGAAGAGAAGAAAGACTTTGATTGAGGCTGATCCGGCATCAGAAGGAGTATTTCACGTATCACATGTACTAACCCGATCGACTGCATCTTGAAAGGCGCCGTGCTTCACGGAGCGAGAGAGTGAGAGAGAGAAATGTACGACAGCAGTAAAAAGAAGACGGTAATTTTAGCAGTAAGTTTTTCTGTTCTCGGGAGATGGCTCGATCGGTCAATTAGTAGTAAGTCTTACCAGAGGCCGGTGTGTCTGGTCACGAAACCAAGCAAACCCTCGTTGCTCCTGCACAGATTCACGTCGAAGAAAACCACGCGCAATTTGATCGGACAATATGCTGAAGGACACCAAAGCACGGAAGCACCTGATGACCTGACCCTGAAGCTAGCCATGGACGGGCCTTGCGAGAGCAGATCTTTAGGCCAGATTAATCAGCCCGAGAGATTCTTCAAAATTTCCATGGATAAAGAAACGGAAGCGAATCATTGGGGTGATCGAGCAAGGCAACGCAGGCACGGCCGAGTTGATGAGCGGTAGCTGAGCACGGCTCCATCCTGCTCCAGCGAGCAACTATACGCTCATCATCACAGGCAGTTCCGATGCAGATCACAGGCCTCCGCTCTCTTTGTGTCTTCTCTTTTTCGGGGAAGCAGCTGGGCTGGGCTGGGCTGGGCTATAGAGCTGCTTTCGCGTCGCCGCTCTCGATCGGCGCACACGCGGACACACATTTCTGTCGGTAGAACGAACGGACGGGGATGCTAGCGGAGCACCAAGTCCGTCTCCGTCTGTCAGCCGAATAGAATCTAGCCATGTTCAGTCAGTGCGCTCCCTTTTCTCCTTCAGGTTTGGCCTCCGCTGGCGGTTTCAGATCGTGCGAACAATTTCGACCGTAGGAAGCGACCACAAACATGGTAGCAATAGCAGCAGCGGCAGCAGCAGTCCATGTGAGTGACACAGTGTGATCCATGTGAGAACTGCAACGGCCTCTTCCACCCCGAAGGAGCATTTCTTCACATGCCATTTTGTCCGTCACGGCCATGCTACCAGCAGCCGGCCCAAAGAAACAAGAACTGCCCGCCCATCGCGCACCACCACACCTCCAAAGCTGCAGCAGATTGGATTCAGCGCCAGCATCTGAAGCCTATATTTTAAAATTGTTTTCCCCTACTTTTTCTAAAGAGAAGATCAACTTGAAGCTCATCTGGCATGTGTACTTCACAATTATTTTGCCAGAGTCGATCTGCATCTTGAACGATTTCGCAGCTGTGATCAGCTGAGGCTTCTGGTTAGTATAATCTGAGGATCGCACGGCCAACTTGGCCTTAATCTTCCCCCCAATCCATGCGCCCCCCACTACCATCGTGTCGGTAGCCATATCAACCGGTCAACACTAACCATCCAGACTGTAATCACACAGGCCCAAAACCCTCACCTCCATCCCCATCCCCAGTTATATATCACATCACCTTCCCCTGCTTTCAGCACCCCACACTCTTGAGCTAAGCTAAGCAAGCCAGCACCTCGATCTAGCACCACTCCAGCAATGGCGTCGTCCAGGAGAGCGCTCATCCTGCTGGCGGTGGTGCTGGCGGCGGTGCCGGCGGCGCTGAGCCAGAAGACGACGGCCCCGGCGCCCGAGGCGCCCGAGACGCCAGACGCGCCGGCGGCGGGGACGACGCCCAAGGCGGCCGCCGCGCCGAACGTGACGGCGGTGCTGGAGAAGGCCGGGCAGTACACCAAGTTCATCCGGCTGATGGCGTCGACGCAGCAGGACACGCAGCTGAACGCGCAGGCCAACGACTCCGACACGGGCTTCACGGTGTTCGCCCCCACCGACAACGCCTTCAACAGCCTCAAGCCGGGCACCCTCAACTCGCTCTCGCAGCAGGACCAGGTGACGCTCGTGCAGGCCCACATCGTCCCCACCTTCTACTCCATGGAGTCCTTCGAGACCGCCAGCAACCCCGTCCGCACCCAGGCCTCCGGCACCGACGGGCCCTGCACCGTCAACGTCACCGCCACCAGCAACAGCGCCGTCAACGTCTCCACCGGGATCGTCCACACCACCGTCGGCACCGCGCTGCGCGCCACCAGGCCGCTCGCCGTCTACTCCGTCGACAAGGTGCTGCTGCCCATGGACCTCTTCGGCCCCAAGCCGCCGGCCTCCGCGCCCCCGGCCCCCGGCAAGAAGCCCTCGTCGGCCAAGGGGGCAGCCAAGGCGCCCTCGGGCGACGACGAGGACGAGGAGGAGGCCCCGCCCGCCGGAGCCGCCGCAGCCGTCGGCGCCGGCTGGAGGAGCCTCGTCGCCGTGGTGGCCGCCGCCGCCGCCGCCGCGTGCCTCTTGTAAGAAGAAGAAAGTGCGAGAGAGGATCATGATTCGTGAGACCGACAGATCGATGGAGACTAGCTGCGTGCATGTTGTGCATGGATTTGGATAGGTTACTAGTTCTTGCATTAGTGGCTGCTTCTTCTCTCTCTTTTTTTGTTAAATGTCCATTTTTGTTCTCTTTCTTTTCCTCCCCTGTTGATGGGCTAAGATGTGATAAGATGTTCCACTGTTGAATCACGGCGTTAATTTGTTGGATGATTAAATTGCACTGCTATATTTGATCTTGGCTAGTTCACTAGCAGCTAAGTTATCTTCTAAACACTCATCGTACATGTATATGTACAGTTGTACACAGAATCCAGTTGTCGGTGGTGAAAACGAACACTTAATACTCCCACGGGGCAACATGTTTCTGTTGTTGAAAAAGTGAAGCCACGAGTAGATCTTCCATCGATCTGAAAGACTGTAAAGGAAAATGAGATTTGATGCTGCTATTTTTTTTAGAGAGAAGAAACTTTTTTAGGGCAACTTGGTGTCAGTAGTTGTTTTTTTAGAGCAACTTGGTGTCAGTAGCTGACTAGATGGATCTGAGCATTTATCAATCCAGATACTCCAGCAGGGACTGGACAAACTAAGCCTGGTTGTATCTGGATCAGAAGATGGGCTTGGTCTGGGCCCTGTCTTATGGTGGTTGGATCCTGTGTGTGACCAATGAATTCTATCACGGGCTAGCTCTCTTATTTTCTTTTCTGCAAAAATAACGGGCTAGCTCAGCCAGGCCTCCTAGTGTAAATGCAGCTACAGTCCTCCTAGTGTAACAGAGCTGTAAAGGATGGGCTTCCACTAAATAGACGGACACACCTGAGGCCATGCTCCACTAAAAAAAAACAAAAAAAACAAACAAACCCTGAGGCCATGTTTTCCTCAAAACGAAAAAAACCCTAAAGGCATGTACCAATGGTACTCCATCTGTCCAGGTTTATTGGACCCCCTCTTATTTTGAGCTAAATTTTGATCTATAAATTTAACTAACAAAATGCAAACTACATGTCATAAAAATTTTATTATCGGAAAGCTCTTTCAAATACAAACCTATCGGTATAATTTTTAATAATATATACTTTATATTTTAGCAGTTTATTGATGGTCAAAGTATGACGCAAAATATAAAGGGGCCCAATAAATCCGGATGGAGGTAGTACTATCTTAGGAGTGACATATCGGGAAAATATTAAGGTGGAGAAGAGGGAAATCTTAAGAAAATGTGTTCTTCTTTTATTTAAGAGATGATCTCTTAACACAATATGTCTCACCACATTTTTAAAAAATCTAGTTGTTAAAGATAAGACTAAAAGATAACCCCTTGTAGACATATTTTTATTATCATCTCTGAATTCATGAAAGGCTTAAGATAAGACTGCTTTATCAACCACTGGACATGCCCTAACAAAAAACTAAATTAACGGTCCAAATTTTCCATCAAATAAAGCTACCCCCACCCCACCAAACACACTCTCTGACTTCGGCGTCTTCCATGGCATCGGGTGGCTGTGGGGGAGCTTCGATCTAGGTTGGAGTGGTATACATAGGTACATTAGGTTGTCTAAGGAAGGGAATTGAGACGGTGACGACGTCCTCTTTGACGAAAAGTCCTCTCCATTTCGGCGGTGTACCTTCTGCAATAACACGCATGGAGATTGTCCTTGCTGGTTGGATCTTCAATTTGACCGTATGATGTGCTGGTTTCTTCTCAGATGGAGTTTCTATCAATGTGGAAGGAGGTGCATGTGTTCCTTTGCAAGACATGCATAGTTATTCTTCTTTCTCGACGGCAGCAAGCGGTGGCTTCCTTCCTCGTCACAACAAGGTGTGCTCATCGACATCAAAATCAAACAACTCGGGTGGTTCATGTGTTTCAAAAACTGCAAGGAGGATTCCCTGGGCCTCGTGTAGGCGCTGATGGATCCTTTATATGTCAAGTGTGTGCTGGTGTCGCCGACGGTTGCCTGTGTGTGAGGGGGGTTGTGTTTTTCTGTCTTGCAGGGTCTTGTTTGTAAAATTGCAGCTACTATTTCATTATCTAAGAAAAGCATTTGATTTTTTAAGGTAACTTGTTTCTATAAAGCGAATATACTAATATAGAGAAGATATCAGTTACAACTTAGCACCAACATGACTGAAGAGCTACTCAAAACATCAAAGATGCACATAGCCAAGCTATTTCGAAACAACAACAACAACAACAACAACAACAACAACAACAACAACAGCAGCAACAACAGCAACAACAGCAGCAACAACAGCAGCAACAAGAGCAACAACAACAACAACAACAACAGCAACAACAGCAGCAACAACAG
>NC_041381.1:670203296-670203526 GCF_002162155.2 Triticum dicoccoides
CAACAACAACAACAACAACAACAACAGCAGCAACAGCAACAACAACAACAACAACAACAACAACAACAACAACAACAACAACAACAACAACAACAACCGGTGGGGGACTTCTAGAAATTTGAACCGGTGGAAGATTCCATGATGTCTGCTCCAGCTTCGTCTTCAAAATCGGGTTCACTTGGATCCGAATCGGTGTCGTCGAGGATGATGTAGTCGTCTGGACATGCGAC
>NC_041381.1:670209656-670233793 GCF_002162155.2 Triticum dicoccoides
ACAACAACAGCAACAACAACAGCAACAACAACAGCAACAACAACAGCAACAACAACAGCAACAACAACAGCAACAACAACAACAACAACAACAACAACAACAACAACAACAACAACAACAACAACAACAACAACAACAACAACAATCATAAATTATAGCAACCCCAGATAACAACATAGATGCTCCAAAAACGATGCCTCCAGAAAGGGAACAACATAAGACTGTTGTCAAAGCTGGACCCGACCACAAAGACCAGATCCCGAGTTTTCACTTGAGCAAGGAGTCTGAGTAACCTCGCCTTCAACAAGAGAACATTTTGTGAACAATGTCATTGTCAGGTTTAACCAATGAAGGTCAGACCTAGAGTTTTCACCACTGGAACATGAGCCCCTACACTAAGAAAGCACCATATATCCAGCACCACCCTATGTTGTCACCATCATGTTGATCCATCATTGCACAGTCACGCAGACGAACGGTCCTCATGTACCTAGCCATAAAATTAGAACCATACATGTGTAACACATGCTTTCGAGCAGCACATGTCATCCTACATCTTTACCGATCCCATGCTGACGAAAGTCCATACCATCCACACAACCAATTTAGGCTAGTCACATGGGGCAATTCGACAATGGGGAAACCCACACATCAAGCAGAAGTTGAGTTGTTCAATTGTCTATTGCAGACACCATATTTGGGCCATGTCGGCACTCCAAAACTCTATACCGAGTTGGAAACATCCAATCACCGAAGCGGACCGCCAGGATTCCTTCAATACGAAGGCTAAAATCCCGCTGACCTTATTCCAAGCCTCGGGTCGTGCAGCCGGGAGAAAAATAACCAAGGGCGTGTTTGGTTACATTGCCGATTCAGCCTGGCCCGGCGAGCCTCGCTCTATTGAGCTGGTTTGAGGGGATGCAGGCCAAAAAAACCCAGATGCACATAGTTTGGTTGCCTGCATGCCCCTAGTTGCATGAGACAACCATTTTTGACCCGGTGTTTGGTTGCCCGCATTGCATTAGGCGCACATATAACATGGTGTTTGGTTGCAACCTGCATAAGGTGTTGTCACCACTTCTAACTAGTGGTGATCTTACCACACACAATCTAAACATAGTGCCAGCTAGTTAAACAAATGACAGTTCATCCTAACTACTATCAAATGACAGTTCAAATTATTAAGAACCATTGGCTAAATAGGGGATAATTCGTCGGTGTTGCTGCTTCATCTTCCCCTTCATCTTCCTCTTCTTCTGCTTCTGCTGCTGCTTCTTCTTCTTCCTCTTCTTCTGTGGTTCTGCTGCTGCCGCTTCTTCTTCCTCTTCTTCAAACCATGCACTAACCTCTGTTAAGCCACATTGCCTCTGCCCACTCCAACCTTTTGTTCTTCCAAGCGTCATTGTCAAATGCCTCCATCATGTCTACTACACAACCTTCTTCTTGTAGACGTTGTTGGGCCTGCAAGTGCACAGGTTTGTAGGACAGTAGCAAATTTCCCTCAAGTGGATGACCTAAGGTTTATCAATCCGTGGGAGGCCGAGGATGAAGATGGTCTCTCTCAAACAACCCTGCAACCAAATAATAAAGAGTCTCTTGTGTCCCCAACACACCCAATACAATGGCAAATTGTATAGGTGCACTAGTTCGGCGAAGAGATGGTGATACAAGTGCAATATGGATGGTAGATAAAGGTATTTGTAATCTGAAATTATAAAAACAGCAAGGTAACTAATGATAAAAGTGAGCGTAAACGGTATTGCAATGGTAGGAAACAAGGCCTAGGGTTCATACTTTCACTAGTGCAAGTTCTCTCAACAATAATAACATAGATAGATCATATAACAATCCCTCAACATGCAACAAAGAGTCACTCCAAAGCAACTAATAGCGGAGAACAAATGAAGAGATTATGGTAGGGTACGAAACCACCTCAAAGTTATTCTTTCGGATCGATCTATTAAAGAGTTCGTACTAGAATAACACCTTAAGACACAAATCAACCAAAACCCTAATGTCACCTAGATACTCCATTGTCACCTCAAGTATCCGCGAGCATGATTATACGATATGCATCACAAAGTCTCAGATTCATCCAACCAACACAAAGTACTTCAAAGAGTGCCCCAAAGTTTCTACCGGAGAGTCAAGAACGTGTGTCAACCCCTATGCATAGGTTCATGGGTGGAACCCGCAAGTTGGTCACCAAAACATACATCAAGTGGAACGTTATATCCCATTGTCACCACAGATAAACACGGCAAGACATACATCAAGTGTTCTCATAAAAGACTCAGTCCGATAAGATAACTTCAAAGAGAAAACTCAATTCATCACAAGAGAGTAGAGGGGGAGAAACATCATAAGATCCAACTACAATAGCAAAGCTCAGGATACATCAAGATCATGCCATAGAGGGAACACGAGAGAGAACACGAGAGAGAGAGAGAGAGATCAAACACATAGCTACTGGTACATACCCTCAGCCCCGAGGGTGAACTACTCCCTCCTTGTCATGGATAGCGCCGGGATGATGAAGATGGCCACCGGTGATGGATTCCCCCTCCGGCAGGGTGCCGAAACGGGCTCCCAAGAGGTTTTTGGTGGCTACAGAGGCTTGCAGCGGCGGAACTCCCGATCTATCTTGATATTCGATGTTTTTAGGGTACGTAGGCATACATAGGCGAAAGAAGTCGGTCGGGGGGTGCTCGAGGGGTCCACGAGACAGGGGGCCGCGCCCTGTAGGGGGGGCGCCCCCTATCTCCTGGGCTCCTCGAGTATCTTATGACTTGATCTCCAAGCCTCCAGGATGATATTCTTCCAAAAAATCACGATGCCGAAGGTTTCATTCCGTTTGGACTCCGTTTGATATTCCTTTTCTTTGAAATACTGAAACAGGCAATAAAACAACAATATGGGCTGGACCTCCGGTTAATAGGTTAGTCCCAAAAGTAATATAAAAGTGTATAATAAAGCCCATAATCGTTGAAAACAGGTAATATAAAAGCATGGAACAATCAAAAATTATAGATACATTGGAGACGTATCAAGCACCCCCAAGCTTAAATCTTGCTCGTCCTCGAGTAGGTAAATGATAAAAACAGAATTTTTGATGTGGAATGCTACCTAGCATAATTCTCAATGTAATTTCACTTTATTGTGGCATGAATGTTCAGATCCAAATGATTCAAAATAAAAGTTCATATTGATAAAAAGAAATAGTAACACTTCAAGCATACTAATCAAAGTAATCATGTCTTCTCAAAATAACATGGCAAAAGAAAGTTCATCCCTACAAAATCATATAGTTAGGTTATGCTTCATTTTCGTCACAGAAAGATGTTCCCAACTTCTATACCCCCGATGACAAGCCAAGCAATTGTTTCGTACTTAAATAATCTCAAAAAAATTCAACCTTCACGCAATACATGAGCGTGAGCCATGGATATAGCACTATGGGTGGAATAGAATATGATGATGGGGATTGTGTGGAGAAGACAAAAAAGGAGAAAGTCTCACATTGACGAGGATAATCAACGGGCTATGGAGATGCCCATCAATTAATGTCAACATGAGGAGTAGGGATTGCCATGCAACGGATGCACTAGAGCTACAAATGAATGCTCAACAAAAGAAAACTAGTGGGTGTGCATCCAACTTGCTTGCTCACGAAGACCTAGAGCATTTGAGGAAGCCCATCGTAGGAATATACAAGCCAAGTTCTATAATGAAAAATTCCCACTAGTATGAAAAAGACAACCTATGAGACTCACTAAATGAAAAACATGGTGCTACTTTGAAGCACAATATATGAGACTCACTACATGAAGAACAAGGTGATACTTTGAAGCACAAGTGTGGAAAAAGAGATAGTAGCATTGCTCTTTTTATTTATTTCTCTTTTTTATTCTTTTTTGGGCCCTTTTTTGTCTTTTGGCCTTTCCCCCTTTTTTTTCTTTTTTTTTCTTTTTTCTTTTTGGGCAATGCTCTAATAATGATGATCATCACACTTTCATTGATTACAACATAAGAACTACAACTCGAAACTAGAACAAGATATGACTCTATATGAATGCCTCCGGCGGTGTACCGGGATGGTGCAATAAATCAAGAGTGACATGTATGAAAAATAATGCATGGTGGTTTTGCCACAAATACGATGTCAACTACATGATCATGCAATGGCAATATGACAAAAGTAAAGTATGTCATGATGATGATGAACTGAACGGTGGAAAGTTGCATGGCAATATATCTCAGAATGGCTATGGAAATGCCAGAAATAGGTAGGTATGGTGGCTGTTTTGAGGAAGATATAATGAGGCTTATGTGTGATAGAGCTTATCGTATCACGGGGTTTGGATGCACCGACGAAGTTTGCACCAACTCTCAAGGTGAGAAAGGGCAATGCACGGTACCAAAGAGGCTAGCAATGGCGGAAAGGTAAAAGTGTGTATAATCCATGGACTCAACATTAGTCAAAAGAACTCATATACTTATTGAAAAAATTTAGAAGTCATCAAAAATCAAGCACTACGCGCATGCTCCTAGGGGGATAGATTGGTAGGTAAAGACCATCGCTCGTCCCCGACCGCCACTCATAAGGATGCACAAGCCAGGTACACTTCATGTTTCAAATTTGTTACACAACTTTAACCATACGTGCATGCTACGGGACTTGCTAACTTCAACACAAGCATTCTTTAAATTCATGATCACCCAACTATCATGACTTTAATATCACTACCTCCATATCTCAAAACAGTTATCAAGTATCAAATTGATCATAGCATCCAATTCACTTCCTATGATAGTTTTCATTCAAATTACCATGCTGTTTAAGACTCTCAAAATAATATAAGTGAATCATGAGAGTTCATTAATTTCTACAAAATAAAACCACCGTTGTTCTCTAAAAAGATATAATTGAAGCACTAGAGCAAACGACAAACTACTCCAACAAGATATAAGTGAAGATCAATGAGTAGCTAAATAATTATGCAACTATATGAAGACTCTCTCTCATTCAAGAATTTCAAATCTTGACATATTATTCAAACAGCAAGCAAAACAAAATAAAATGACATTGCAAGGATAACACAACTCATATGAAGAAGTAAAAACTTAGGCTCAACCGATACTAACCCATGATTGTTGAAGAAGAAAGGTGGGATGCCTACCGGGGCATCCCCAAGATTAGATGCTTGAGACTTCTTGAAATATTATCTTGGGGTGCCTTGGGCATCCCCAGGCTTGAGCTTTTATGTCTCCTTAATTCCTCTCATACCATGGTTTCTCTTTTTACCAAAAGCTTCATTCACAACAAACTCAACAAGAACTCGTGAGATAGGTTAGTATAAACCAATGCAAAACCTTATCATTTTCTACTGTAACAAATCACTTAAATTATTATTCAACATTGCATACTAAATGCCTCTGCATATTTAATACTCCTATCATCAAATAGAATCATTAAACAAGCAAACATATGCAAACAATGCAAACATAACAGCAATCTGCCAAAACAGTACAGTCTGTAAAGAGTGCAAGAGTATCAATACTTCCCTGACTCCAAAAATTATGAACTAAAATTCCCACTGTAATAAATTTATCAGAGCTTAATATGCAAAAAGATTCAACATTATACCATTCTTTTACTTTTCTAGGGAATTTTTGCAACAGCGGTAAACTTTCTGTTTTCAAACAGCAACATGTATACAGGCAAAACAAGCATGGCAAAGGCTATCCTTGACTTTTTTATTGAAACTAAAGATGAAAAACATTATTCTAACTAACATCAAGCAAAAACTAACAAAAGAAAATGACGCTCCAAGCAAAACACATATCATGTGGTGAATAAAAATATAGCTCCAAGTAAAGTTACCGATGAACAAAGACGAAAGAGGGGATGCCATCCGGGGCATCCCCAAGCTTAGTTGCTTGGTTGTCCTTGAATATTACCTTGGGGTGCCTTGGGAATCCCCAAGCTTAGGCTCTTTCCACTCCTTATTCCATAGTCCATCGAATCTTTACCCAAAACTTGAAAACTTCAACCACACAAAACTCAAGACAAAACTCGTAAGCTCCGTTAGTATAAGAAAATAAAACCACCACTTAGGTACTCTAATGAACTCATTCTAAATTCATATTGGTGTTAAACCTACTGTACTTCAACTTATCTATGGTTCATACCCTCCGATACTACTCATAGATTCATCAAAATAAGCAAACAACACAATGAAAACAGAATCTGTCAAAAACAGAACAGTCGTAGTAATCTGTATCAAACGTATACCTCTGGAACTCAAACAATTCTGAAAAAAATTTCTGGACCTGAGGAATTTGTCTATTAATCATCTTCAAAAAGAATCAACCTAAAATCACTCTCCAGTAAAAAATGGAAGCTATTCTCGTGAGCGCTAAAGTTTCTGTTTCTTACAGCAAGATCACATAAACTTCACCCAAGTCTTCCAAAGGTTCTACTTGGCACTTTATTGAAACAGAAACTATAAAACATGGTTACTACAGTAGCATAATCATGTGTATACACAAAAACAGTAAGGATAAATATTGGGTTGTCTCCCAACAAGCGCTTTTCTTTAATGCCTTTCTAGCTAGGCATGATGATGACAATGATGCTCACATAAAAGATATGAATTGAAACATAAAGAGAGCATCATGAAGCATATGACTAGCACATTTAAGCCTAACCCTCTTCCTATGCATAGGGATTTTGTGAGCAAACAACTTAGGGGAACAATAATCATCAAGCATAGGAAGGTAAAACAAGCATAACTTCAAGATTTTCAACACATAGAGAGGAAACTTGACATTATTGTAATTCCTACAAGCATAAGTTCCTCCCTCATAATAATTTTCAGTAGCATCATGAATGAATTTAACAATATAACCAGCACCTAAAGCATTCTTTTCATGATCTACTAGCATAGAAAATTTACTACTCTCCACATGAGCAAATTTCTTCTCATTCGGAATAGTGAGAGTATCATAAAAGACTTGAACACTAAAAATTGTTTCCACATTAAAAGAGTAATGTTCAGAAAAAGGGTAATCATAATCATGACAAGATTTATAAATATAATCATCACTACTTTTTATAGCATAAGTTTCATCACAATAATCATCATAAGTAGCAACTTCGTTCTCATCATAATCGATTGAAACCTCTCCCAAGATAGTGGAATCACTAAATAAAGTTGACACTCTTCCAAATCCACTTTCATCAATATAATCATCATAAGTAGGAGGCATGCTATCATCATAACAATTTTGCATATCAAAACTTGGGAGGCAAAAAATATTATCTTCATTAAACCTAGCATCCCCAAGCTTGGGACAAACATTAATTTCAGCAAATATATTCTAAAATATTTCATCCTCATCAAACATAGCTTTCCCAAGCTTGGGCCCTTTCATATCATAAGCATAATCACTCTAATCATTAAAAATATTGATAGCACCAATAGTATGGCAATTATCATCATCACAATGAGTAGTAGGAGCAACATCATTTGGGAGGGATACCTTTCTACCTTTGTTGCTCCTTCTTTTCTTTTTCTTCTTCACATTATGTGTAGGTTCAACCTTCCTCTTTGAGCCCCTTATTGATGAGATTGGTTGAATAGAAATCTCCTCCTCGTTACCTGATTCATCATAAGAAACAATTGGAGGATATTGGGAAGTCTCTTCCCTTTCATTAGTATTCTCATCATCTTCCATTTGCTTTCTTTTCTTTAGGTAATTGGCAATATAAGGATTTTCAATGCAATTCTCTGCACAAAACATATAAACCTTTTCTAGATCAATATCAAGGAAATGCTTAAGATTAAATTCTGGAATAGGCTTAGTTAAACGTTTCAACTCTTCATAACCCAAAAGCAATCTAAGTTCATTGTAATGAGAAAGGGAGATCAAATCATCACAATTTTTGGACACGATCCGATCATGAAACAATTTGCATTGGAGATGTAAATGATCTTGTTTATTGCAAAATTCACAACGGGAAAGATATCTTAAATTCTCCGCACTCTTATCTAGCCTTTCTTGCAACCTCTTAGTTTCTAAATACTTATGCTTCTTGCAATATATATCTTCTCTATTTGGTGTGTTCGTGCAAACATGCACTCCAGAAAAGTTGACATGCTTATGAGAGATATTTTCATCATGACTAGAGCAATCATCATTAGTACTATGGATATTCAAAGAGTTCATACTAACAACATTGCAATCATGCTCATCATTCAGAGATTTAGTATCAAGCATTCTAATGCATTCTTCTTCTAGCACTTGAGCACAATTTCCCTTTCCATCAAACTCACGAAAGATATTAAAAAGACGAAGCATATGAGACAAACTTAACTCCATTTTTTTGTAGTTTTCTTTTATAAACTAAACAAGTGATAAAACAGGAAACAAAAAGATTCGATTGCAAGATCTAAAGATATACCTTCAAGCACTCACCTCCCCGGCAACGGCGCCAGAAAAGAGCTTGATGTCTACTACACAACCTTTTCTTGTAGACGTTGTTGGGCCTGCAAGTGCACAGGTTTGTAGGACAATAGCAAATTTCCCTCAAGTGGATGACCTAAGGTTTATCAATCCGTGGGAGGCAGAGGATGAAGATGGTCTCTCTCAAACAACCCTGCAACCAAATAACAAAGAGTCTCTTGTGTCCCCAACACACCCAATACAATGGAAAATTGTATAGGTGCACTAGTTCGGCGAAGAGATGGTGATACAAGTGCAATATGGATGGTAGATAAAGGTATTTGTAATCTGAAATTCTAAAAACAGCAAGGTAACTAATGATAAAAGTGAGCGTAAACGGTATTGCAATGGTAGGAAACAAGGCCTAGGGTTCATACTTTCACTAGTGCAAGTTCTCTCAACAATAATAACATAGATAGATCATATAAAAATCCCCCAACATGCAACAAAGATTCACTCCAAAGCAACTAATAGTGGAGAACAAACGAAGAGATTATGGTAGGGTACGAAACCACCTCAAAGTTATTCTTTCGGATCGATCTATTAAAGAGTTCGTACTAGAATAACACCTTAAGACACAAATCAACCAAATCCCTAATGTCACCTAGATACTCCATTGTCACCTCAAGTATCCGTGGGCATGATTATACGATATGCATCACACAATCTTAGATTCATCCAACCAACACAAAGTAATTCAAAGAGTGCCCCAAAGTTTCTACCGGAGAGTCAAGAATGTGTGCCAACCCCTATGCATAGGTTCATGGGTGGAACCCGCAAGTTGGTCACCAAAACATACATCAAGTGGAACGTGATATCCCATTGTCACCACAGATAAACACGGCAAGACATACATCAAGTGTTCTCATAAAAGACTCAATCCAGTAAGATAACTTCAAAGGGAAAACTCAATTCATCACAAGAGAGTAGAGGGGGAGAAACATCATAAGATCCAACTACAATAGCAAAGCTCGGGATACATCAAGATCGTGCCATAGAGGGAACACGAGAGAGAACACGAAAGAGAGAGATCAAACACATAGCTACTGGTACATACCCTGAGCCCCGAGGGTGAACTACTCCCTCCTCGTCATGGATAGCGCCGGGATGATGAAGATGGCCACCGGTGATGGATTCCCCCTCTGGTAGGGTGCCGGAATGGGCTCCCGAGAGGTTTTTGGTGGCTACAGAGGCTTGCGGCGGCGGAACTCCCGATCTATCTTGATATTCGATGTTTTTAGGGTACGTAGGCATATATAGGCGAAAGAAGTCGGTCGGGGGGGTGCTCGAGGGGTCCACAAGACAGGGGGCTGCGCCCTGGGGGGGGGGGGCGTCCCCCTATCTCTTGGGCTCCTCGAGTATCTTCTGACTTGATCTCCAAGCCTCCAGGATGATATTCTTCCAAAAAATCACAATGCCGAAGGTTTCATTCCGTTTGGACTCCGTTTGATATTCCTTTTCTTCGAAATACTGAAATAGGCAATAAAACAACAATATGGGTTGGGCCTCTGGTTAATTAGTCCAAAAGTAATATAAAAGTGTATAATAAAGCCCATAATCATTCAAAACAGGTAATATAATAGCATGGAACAATAAAAAATTATAGATACGTTGGAGACGTATCACTCCACAACATGGCCAGAGCTAACAACATCATCAGGCTCAACCTCTTCCTCCTCAGGCACGTGTTCATCAAAACCCCACTAGAGGATCCAGTTATGCAGAATGCAACAAGCAAGAACTAGCTTAACCTGAGTGGAGTATGGGTGGAATGGCTTCTGATCCAGGATCTTAAACCTATTCTCCAGAGCTCCAAATGCCCTCTCAACAGTTACTCTAAGGCTGGAGTGTCTGAGATTAAACCGCTCCTGTGCAGTCCTAGGAAAGTTCCTACCAGAGAACTCGTTGAGATGGTACCTTGTTTTCCCAAAGGGTGGAAGAATACCCGACCGACATGCATAGCCAGCATCTCCAAGGTAGAACTTGCCGTAGGGGATGTTGGTCCCATCAGGTCGACTCATGCTGTCAGTGAGAATGTTTGCATCATGCGCTGACCCCTCCCATCCATCCAGCACATATGTGAACTTCAGATCAAAGTCAAGAGCAGCAAGCACATTCTGGCTTGTGTAGTGCTTCCTCCCCTGTATGCTGCAGACTGTGACCTAGGAACTCTGGCAGTGTGATGTCTACTACACAACCTTCTTCTTGTAGACGTTGTTGGGCCTGCAAGTGCACAGGTTTGTAGGACAGTAGCAAATTTCCCTCAAGTGGATGACCTAAGGTTTATCAATCCATGGGAGGCGTAGGATGAAGATGGTCTCTCTCAAGCAACCTTGCAACCAAATAACAAAGGGTCTCTTGTGTCCCCAACACACCCAATACAATGATAAATTGTATAGGTGCACTAGTTCGGCGAAGAGATGGTGATACAAGTGCAATATGGATGGTAGATAAAGGTATTTGTAATCTGAAATTATAAAAACAGCAAGGTAACTAATGCTAAAAGTGAGCGTAAACAGTATTGCAATGGTAGGAAACAAGGCATAGGGTTCATACTTTAATGAGAACGGAAATATCTTGAGTAAATAAAGGTAGCGCAATCTCTCATTATTAGTAAACAGGGCAGCTATATCATTTAACTTAGTAAGATGTGCCACAACAGTTTCAGATTCATAGCCATAAAAAGGACCAGATTCAACCAAAGTAATTATATCTGGATCAACAGAAAAATCATAATAATCCTGATCAGGAACACAAATAGGTGAAGTAGCAAAAGCAGGGTCGGGTTTCATTCTACCTCTAAAAGATTCTTTACTCCATTTAACTAGCAACCTCTTAAGTTCATATCTATCCTGGCAATCAAGAATAGCTGCAGAAGATTCAGCATCAAAAAGATAACCCTCAGGAATAGCAGGCATAGGTTCATCATCAGTAACATCATCATGTTCAGGTTCAATAATTTCTCTTTCTCTAGACCTAGCAATTTGCTCATCAAGAAATTCACCAAGTGGCACAGTAGTATCAAGCATAGAAGTGGTTTCATCATAAGTATCATGCATAGCAGAAGTGGTATCATTGATAACATGCAACATATCAGAATCAATAGCAGTAGTAGGTTTAGGTGTCGCAAACTTACTGATAACAGAAGGAGAATCTAGTGCAAGGCTAGATGGCAGTCCCTTACCTCCCCTCGTAGTTGAGGGCAAAATAGTAGTTCGATTGTCTTTCAAGTTCTTCATAGTGTCCAACAGATAAAAATCCCAAGTGACTCAAAGAATAGAGCTATGCTCCCCGGCAACAGCGCCAAAAAATAGTCTTGATAACCCACAAGTATAGGGGATCGCAACAGTTTTCGAGGGTAGAGTATTCAACCCAAATTTATTGATTCGACACAAGGGGAGCCAAAGAATATTCTCAAGTATTAGCAGTTGTGTTGTCAAGTCAACCACAACTGGAAACTTAGTATCTGCAGCAAAGTGTTTAATAGCAAAGTAATATGATAGTGGTGGTAACGGTAACAAAAGTAAAGACAGCAAAAGTAATGTTTTTGGGTATTTTGTAGTGATTGTAACAGTAGTAACGGAAAAGTAAATAAGCGAGAACCAGTATATGGAAAACTCGTAGGCACTGGATTATCGATGGATAATTATGCCGGATGCAGTTCGTCATGTAACAATCATAACATAGGGTGACACAGAACTAGCTCCAGTTCATCAATGTAATGTAGGCATGTATTCCATATATAGTCATATGTGCTTATGGAAAAGAACTTGCATGACATCTTTTGTCCTACCCTCCCGTGGCAGCGGGGTCCTATTGGAAACTAAGGGATATTAAGGCGTCCTTTTAATAGAGAACCGGAACAAAGCATTAGCACATAGTGAATACATGAACTCCTCAAACTATGGTCATCCCCGGGAGTGGTCCCGATTATTGTCACTTCGGGGTTGCTGGATCATAACACATAGTAGGTGACTATAGACTTGCAAGATAGGATCTAGAACACACATATATTCATGAAAACATAATAGGTTCAGATCCGAAATCATGGCACTCGGGCCCTAGTGACAAGCATTAAGCATAGCAAAGTCATAGCAACATCAATCTCAGAACATAGTGGATACTAGGGATCAAACCCTAACAAAACTAACTCGATTACATGATAAATCTCATCCAACCCATCACCGTCCAGCAAGCCTACGATGCAATTACTCACGCACGGCGGTGAGCATCATGAAATTGGTGATGGAGGATGGTTGATGATGACGACGGCGACGAATCCCCCTCTCCGGAGCCCCGAACGAACTCCAGATCAGCCCTCCCGAGAGGAGTAAAAAGCATAAAACTACTACTTTACAGGTTAGTGTTCCAAAAAACTACCGAATTTTATTTTTTCTCAGATAACTACCAAATGGGTGGTCGGCTGTTTCAAAAAACCCAAATCGTCGAGTCTTTATCAGGTGATCACAATTATGACAGGTTGGGCCCACACCTAAACAAACCGTTAGTTTAACCGTTTACTTTGACCGTTAACTTACATCTGGGTCCCACATGTCAGTTTCCTCTTCCTCTTCTTTTCTTCTTCCTCTCTATCTCTTCTCTTCCTCCTCTGTGCCTCCTGTGCCAAACCTCTCCTCTCCGGAGCCGGCGAACCCCTTTCCCTCCCGAGGCGGCAACCCCCTTCCCCTCCCAAGCCGGCGAAGCCGAAGCTCCTGGTGGCGACGGTTGTGACGAGGCCGGCCTCGTTCGTGGCACTCTAGTAGTGGTGCAGGCCATCTGCGTCGAGGTTTAAGACCTCGCACCAGGGAATGGCTGCGGCCGCGGGCGAGGAACGGCGTGGCGGTGGCCGCCGCGAGGCTGGCGGGGCATGGCGTGGCGGTGGCCGCGGGGCAGGCGAGGCATGGCATGGCGGCGGCCGCAGGCGAGGCACTGCATGGCGGCCGCTGCGGGCGCGGCTCGCCGGCCGCCGGCATGGACTCGGCTGCTGTGGGCGTGGCTCGCCGGCCGGAGGAGGCAGCGCTGCCCTACCGAGCGGGATCGAGCTCGAGGATGCCACAGGGACCCGATTGCTTTTTTTAGAAAACTTATAGGGACTTGATTGCTTTTTTAGAAAACTTGTAGGGACCCGATTGCTTTTTGCAAAACTAACATATGGGACCCAGATGTAAGTTAACGGTTAAAGTAAATGGTCAAACTAACGGTTATTTTACATGTGGGCCCAACCTGTCATAATCGTGATCAACTGATAAAGACTCGACGATTTGGGTTTTTTGAAGCAGCCGACCACCCATTTGGTAGTTATCTGAGAAAAAATAAAATTCGGTAGTTTTTTGGAACCCTAGCCTGTAAAGTAGTAGTTTTATGCTATTTACTCTCCCGAGAGAGATTAGGGCTTGGCGGCGGCTCCGTATCGTAAAACGCGATGATTTCTTCTCTCTGATTTTTTCTCCCTGAAAGCCAATATATAGAGTTGGAGTTGGCGTCGGAGGGCCACCAGGGGGCCCGCGAGGTAGGGGGGCGCGCCCAGAGGGGGGGGGGCGCCCCCACCCTCGTGAGCAGGGTGTGGGCCCCCTGGTCTTCATCTTTTGCGAGGATTTTTCTTTATTTTTTCTAAGGTGTTCCGTGGAGTTTCATGACATTCCGAGGATTTTTATTTTCTACATGACAGTTCTGCTGAAAACAGCGTCAGTCCGGGTTAGTTCCATTCAAATCATACAAGTTAGAGTCCAAAACAAGGGCAAAAGTGTTTGGAAAAGTATATACGACGGAGACGTATCAACTCCCCCAAGCTTAAACCCTTGCTTGTCCACAAGCAATTCAGTTGACAAACTGAAAGAAAAAAAGAAAAACTTTTACAAACTCTGTTTGCTCTTGTTGTTGTAAACATTAAAAGCCAGCATTCAAGTTTCAGCAACTATTAGGAACTGACCATACTCACAATAACACGTAGGTCTCACAATTACTTATATCAATAGCATAATCAGCTAGCCAGCCATAATAATAAAACTCGGATGACAACACTTTCTCAAAATAATCATAACATGATATAACAAAATGGTATCTCGCTAGCCCTTTCCGAGACCGCAAAACATAAATGCAGAGCACCTTTAAAGATCAAGGACTGACTAAACATTGTAATTCATGGTAAAAGAGATCCAGTCAAGTCATACCCAATATAAACCAATAATAATGAATGCAAACAACAGTGTGCTCTCCAGCGGGTGCTTTTTGATAAGAAGGGTGATGACTCAACATAAAAGTAAATGGACAGGCCCTTCGCAGATGGAAGTAGGGATTTGTAGAGGTGCCAGAGCTCGGTTTTGAAATAGAGATAAATTATATTTTGAGCGGCATACTTTCATTGTCAACATGACAACTAAAAGACGACAATATCTTCCATGCTAAACAGATTATAGGCGGTTCCCAAACAAAATGGTAAAGTTTATACTCCCCTTCCCCCACAAGCATCAATCCATGGCTTGCTCGAAACAACGAGTGCCTCCAACATTCAACGGATCCCAAGGGGAGTTTTGTTTGCAATTATTTTGATTTAGTTTGCAAGAAGCATGGGACTGGGCATCCCGAATACCATCCATTTTCTCGTGAATGAGGAGCGGAGTCCACTCCTCTTGAGAATAACCCGCCTAACACGGAAGATAAGGGCAGCTCTAGTTGACATATGAGCTATTCGAGCATGCAAAACAGAATGCTTATTTGAAGGTTTAGAGTTTGGCACATACAAATTTACTTGGAACGGCAGGTAGATATCGCATATAGGAAGGTATAGTGGACTCATATGGAATAACTTTGAGGTTTAAGGAGTTTGGATGGACAAGCAGTATTCCCGCTTAGTACAGGTGAAGGCTAGCAAAAGACTGGGAAGCGACCAACTGAGAGAGCGACAACAGTCGTAAACATGCATTAAAATTAATTCACACCGAGTACAAGCATGAGTAGGATATAATCCACCATGAACATAAATATCGTGAAGGCCATGTTGATTTGATTCAACTACATGCGTGAACATGTGCCAAGTCGAGTCACTCAATACATTTAAAGGAGGATACCATCCCATCATACCACATCATAATCATTCTAATAGCATGTTGGCACGCAAGGTAAACCATTATAACTCATAGCAAATCAAGCATGGCACAAGCAACTATAATCTCTAAACATCATTGCAAATATGTTTACTTCATAATAGCTGAATCAAGAACGATGAATCATCATATTTACGAAAACAAGAGAGGTCGAGTTCATACCAGCTTTTCTCTTCCCAATAAGTCCATCGTATATCATCATTATTGCCTTTCACTTGCACGACCGAACGGTGTGTATAATAATAAGAGTGCACGTGCATTGGACTAAGCTGGAATCTGCAAGCATTCAACTCAAGAGAGAAGACAAGTAATATGGGCTCTAAGTTAAATAAACAATCATGCATATAAGAGCCACTAAGCATTTTCAATATGGTCTTCTCGACCCCCAAAGAAAGGAAAAGAAATAAAAACTATTTACACGGGAAAGCTCCCAACAAGTAAAAGAAGAACGGGGAATATTTTTGGGTTTTCCTTTTAATTCTACTACAAGCATGAAAAGTAAACTCACTAATTTTTTTTGGTTTTTCTTAAGGTTTATCAAACACACAAGAAGAAAGCAGGAAAAAGAAGTTAAACTAGCATGGATATTACAGTGAAAAAGTATGAGCACCGACGTCTAGCAATGAGTGTGTGTGTGAACATAAATGTAATGTCGGTGAGAAATACGTACTCCCCCAAGCTTAGGCTTTTGGCCTAAGTTGGTCTATTGCCAGGGATGGCCTGGCGGATACCCGTAGGTGAAACTGGGGTCATACTGTGACGAAGAAGACTCTGACTGCCACTGGCTGGCAGCCTCCTCTGGATCCCAAGAATAAACAGATAGTCGTGGAGGCTCATCTTGTGGCTCCGGCTCCGGGGCTGGTGCAGGGTTCCGATAGGCTTGAACAGCCGACCACAGAACGATGTGAGGTTCTGCAAACAAGTTAAACAAAGAAGGAGCAGGCAAGGTAATAGTCTTAGGGTGATGTTTATCAAAGTATAATTTATATTTGAGCCCCCCATCGCGACTCTTAACAAGGAAATCATGCGCTATCATACTCTTGTAATCTAAATAAGCACGGGGCAGTGCCGTTTCTTCTTTCTCCTCATGCCTAATAGGCATTTCAAAATGTTCAGCAAGGCGTGAAGCATAAATGCCTCCAAAGATGGGGCCCTTAGTATGGTTAAGACTTAACCGTCTAGCAACAATTCCACCCATACTAACAGAGTTATTGCGGTATAAACCGTGGAGCAAAATAATAATATCATGAATACTAAGGTTCCCACAGTTCCCGCGTCCAATCAAGCAACGACTAGCAAATAGGGCAAAGTAGCGTAAAACAGGATAATGAATGCTAGTGATCCTTGCATCAGAAACCTTCCTGGTTTCTCCCACTGTGATAGTGTTAATAAAAGCTTCTACTTCGTTATGGTGGGGTTCATCTAAGGTGCCCTCAAAGGGTATTCTGCAAACCTCGCAGAATTCAGCTAATGTCATCTCTTTAACAACGTCATATAAATGAAACTCTACTGTTGGAGGTGATTTCTTAGGGAAAAAGTAGAAGTTTTGCACAAAAGTATTTGTGAGTAAGAGATACTGATGCGGTTGGTCGTGGAGGAAGTTGGTGAGGCTGGCGTTCTCAATCAATAAATGGAAATCCTCATAAATCCCGGCTCTCGTCAAGAAGTCATCAGAGGGCCATTCACACGGCCGGACCTTCGTGGTGGGAGGCAAATTAAATTTGGGCTTCTCCTCTTCTTCCTTTTGTTTTTCCTTAGAGCTTCGGCTCGACGAGCCCCTCAAAAGTCTCTTCATTAATTCTGAAACAATCTGAAATTTTTAGTAACCTCAAATAAAAGTGAACCAACTCCAATAAAATTGATAGTAACAACTCCCACAAGTGCCTAGAGCCTATATAAAGCATTGGGACTACTTGGAACCATATAAATTTGACATGCAAGCTCAAGAACATGGTCACCTATGCAACACAAATTTGCAATGAATAAAGCACTATAACAAAAACTAATTGGACCAATGGAGGAGTCACATACCAAGGAACAATCTCCCCAAGCAGTTTTGCGAGAGGTGCTTCGAGCAAGGAGATCGAAAATCACAGCAACGGGGGCTGGAACTCGTGCTTGAGTTGGTTTTTCGTGTTTGTGTGAGGTAGAGGAAGAAGATGGGTGCAGGAATAAGTGGAGGAGGGCCACCATGGGCCCACGAGGCAGGGGGGCGCGTCCAGGGGGGTAGGGCGCGCCCTCCACCCTCGTGGCCAGGTGGAAGCTCCCCCCGTGGTAATTTTTGCACAGTAAATTCTTAAATATTCCCGAATAAATCATATTAAATTGGCATGGCATTCTGAGGACTTTTATTTTTGGGATATTTTTATATTGCACAGATAAGTCAGGAAACAGACAGGAAAATATTATTTTACTTTATTTCTACTAAATAACAGGAAATATAAAGAGGGTACAGAAGGTTGTGCTTCTAGTTTCATCCATCTCATGCTCATCAAAATGAATCCACTAACAAGGTTGATCAAGTCTTGTTAACAAACTCACTCCAAATAATCACGGTACCGGAGAAATTTCGAATGGCACTAAGTTACCTCAACGGGGATATGAAAATCCCCAACAATAAGAATATCATACTTTTTCTTGACAGTAGGGAGAGGAAATTCGAAACCTCCAAATATAATCGATGGAACTTTTCCAATAGAGTTGATAATATAAACTTGAGGTTGTTTCCTCGGAAAATGTACCGTGTGTTCATTGCCATTAACATGAAAAGTGACATTGCCTTTGGTGCAATCAATAACAGCCCCTGCAGTATTAAGGAAAGGTCTTCCAAGAATAATAGACATACTATCATCCTCGGGAATATCAAGAATAACAAAGTCCGTTAAAATAGTAACATTTGCAACCACAACAGGCACATCCTCACAAATACCGATAGGTATAGCAGTTGATTTATCAACCATTTTCAAAGATATTTCAGTAGGTGTCAACTTATTAAAGTCAAGTCTACGATATAAAGAGAGAGGCATAACACTGACACCGGCTCCAAGATCACATAAAGCAGTTTTAACATAACTTCTTTTAATGGAGCATGGTATAGTAGGCTGATAACCCACAAGTATAGGGGATCGCAACAGCTTTCGAGGGTAGAGTATTCAACCCAAATTTATTGATTCGACACAAGGGGAGCCAAAGAATATTCTCAAGTATTAGCAGCTGAGTTGTCAATTCAACCACACCTGGAACTTAGTATCTGCAGCAAATTGTTTAGTAGCAAAGTAATATGATAGTAGTGGTAACTGTAACAAAAGTAAAGACAATAAAAGTAATGTTTTTGGGTATTTTGTAGTGATTGTAACAGTAGCAAAGGAAAAGTAAATAAGCGAGAACCAGTATATGGAAAACTCGTAGGCACCGGAGCAGCGATGGATAATTATGCCGGATGTGGTTCATCATGTAGCAGTCATAACATAGGGTGACATAGAACTAGCTCCAGTTCATCAATGTAATGTAGGCATGCATTCCGTATATAGTCATACGTGCTTATGGAAAAGAACTTGCATGACATCTTTTGTCCTACCCTCCCGTGGCAGCGGGGTCCTATTGGAAACTAAGGGATATTAAGGCCTCCTTTTAATAGAGAACCGGAACAAAGCATTAGCACATAGTGAATACATGAACTCCTCAAACCATGGTCATCACCGGGAGTGGTCCCGATTATTGTCACTTCGGGGTTGCCGGATCATAACACATAGTAGGTGACTATAGACTTGCAAGATAGGATCTAGAACACACATATATTCATGAAAACATAATAGGTTCAGATATGAAATCATGGCACTCGGGCCCTAGTGACAAGCATTAAGCATAGCAAAGTCATAGCAACATCAATCTCAGAACATAGTGGATAATAGGGATCAAACCCTAACAAAACTAACTCGATTACATGATAAATCTCATCCAACCCATCACCGTCTAGAAAGCCTACGATGCAATTACTCACGCACGACGGTGAGCATCATGAAATTGGTGATGGAGGATGGTTGATGATGACGACGGCGACGAATCCCCCTCTCCGAAGCCCCGAACGGACTCCAGATCAGCCCTCCCGAGAGAGATTAGGGCTTGGCGGCGGCTCCGTATCGTAAAACGTGATGATTTCTTCTCTCTGATTTTTTTTCTCCCCGAAAGCCAATATATGGAGTTGGAGTTGGCGTCGGAGGGCCACCAGGGGGCCCACGAGGTAGGGGGGCGCGCCCAGGTGGGTGCCCCCACCCTCGTGAGTAGGGTGTGGGCCCCCTGGTCTTCATCTTTTGCAAGGATTTTTCTTTATTTTTTCTAAGGTGTTCCGTGGAGTTTCAGGACATTCCGAGAATTTTTATTTTCTACACAAAAAACAACACCATGATAGTTCTGCTGAAAACAGCGTCAGTCCGGGTTAGTGTCACGCCCAATATGCGACCCTATCCAAAAGGAACTCGAAGGTCCCACCAAGGATAGACCCGCATATTGAAACACTTTTGCAAGGTGGATATCATTACATCAACATTACATTATAGATGGGGATACATACATAAGGCATATAATGCCACACGAATACAACATCACAATACATCAGAGCATCATCCGACTATGGATGAAACACAAACAGAAACTCAAACGACATCCACCCTGCTAGCCCAGGCTGCCGACCTGGAACCTATCCCCTGATCAAAGAAGAAGCAGAAGAAGAACTCAACATAAGCAAGCATCGCTCTCGCGTCATGATCATCGCATAACCTATACCTGCAACTGTTGTTATAGTAATCTGTGAGCCACGAGGACTCAGCAATCCCATTACCATGGGTATCAAGACTAGCAAAGCTTAAAGGGAAAGGAAGGGGTAAAGTGGTGAGGCTGCAGCAGCGACTAAGCATATATGGTGGCTAACATACGCAAATAGGAGCGAGAAGAGAGCAAGCGGAACGGTCGTGAAACTAGTATTGATCAAGAAGTGATCCTGAACTCCTACTCACGTCAAACATAACCCAGAAACCGTGTTCACTTCCCGGACTCCACCGAGAAGAGACCATCACGGCTACACACGCGGTTGATGCGTTTTAATTCGGATCTGGTGTCAAGTTGTTTACAACCGGACATTAACAAATTCCCATCTGCCTATAACCGCAGGCACGGCTTTCGAAAGATTATACCCTGCAGGGGTGTCCCAACTTAGCCCATCACAAGCTCTCACGATCAACGAAGGAATAGACCTTCTCCCAGGAAGACCCGATCAGACTCGGAATCCCGGTTTACAAGACATTCCGACAATGGTAAAACAAGACCAGCAAAGTCTCCCGCTGTGCCGACAAATCCCGATAGGAGCTGCACATATCTCGTTCTCAGGGCACACTGGATTGTCCAAACTTCCGGTAGGCCTGCTCAGAGTTGCCCCTGGTGGCCACCGGCGGTTGACATGTTGGACCAACACTCACAACGAGCACTGGCCCGGGGGGGGGGGTAATATAAAGATGACCCTCGAGAGCGCGACTCCCAAGGGAAAAAAAGGCTAGGTGAGGCAAATGGTAAAACCAAGGTTGGGCCTTGCTGGAGGAGTTTTATTCAAAGCGAACTGTCAAGGGGGTCCCATAAATCACCCGACCGCGTAAGGAACGTAAAATCCGGGAACATAACACCGGTATGACGGAAACTAGGGCGGCAAGAGTGGAACAAAACACCAGGCAAAAGGCCGAGTCTTCCACCCTTTACCAAGTATATAGATGCATTAATAATATAAGAGATATTGTGATATCCCAACCAAAATCCTGTCCACCATGGAGTAATCTTCAACTTCACCTGCAACTAGCAACGCTATAAGAGGGGCTGAGCAGAAGCGGTAACATAGCCAAACAACAGTTTTCATAGGAAAGGTGTCAAAGGTTAGAGGTTCATGGCAATTTGGGATGGCTTGATAAACAGGTGATAGGTAGCGCATCATAGCGATAGAATGAAGCAACTAGCATAGCAAAGATAGTATTAAGATCCAGGGTAGCGGTCATCTTGCCTGAAATCCCGCAAGGAAGAAGAAAGAGTCCATGAAGAACATGAACGGATGAAGCCATGAAGACGAACCAAGCGTAGACGAACGAATCCTCACGATCGCAACGGAAACAGGAACTATCGAAAAGAAGCACACAACATAGTAAACACACCACACATGAACATGACATGATGCACAACAAGCATGATGCATGACAAAGCTACATTAAGCTACTCATGGCAAGAGATGATGCAAACAAGAGCAACACATCAAGGCAAGTTTAAATGAGGCCAGGAACAACATATAACAATTCCGGTAAGTCCTCATATGCATATTCCGAAATTGGTCCAGATCTGAATAAACCTTATGTTCAAGTTGTTAAGCAGCAAGTTAAGGTGCGCAAAGATGATCTACACGAGATTCTAGTCAAGTTACATATAAAGTTCATTTAGTTCGGAGCTACGGCCTAGAAGATATGAGCAAAACAAGTTAAACATGGCATTGATGCAAAATGCAATCAAACATCAAGAAAGCACCTCAAAACAAGGATGCCACATGATAATATGAAACTACATGCAATTCTAAGCAAGCTTCATATAGAGCACACTCAAAACGGAGCAACGGTTCAACACACACACATGAAACAAGTTATAGCAACAATCTATCCAAAACAGCAACTAGGCATATTGCAAGCATCAAAACAACATGCTACAGCACCACAATATGAAAACAAAAGACATGGGCAGGATTTACAGGTAAAGCATTACAAAACATGAACACTGAGCTAACTCCAGAAATCACTAGAACATGCTCAAAAACACATGGTAAGATTGCAAGTTATAACAATTTCAGACTTTGCAGAAAATAACATCATGATGCAATGTTCAGAGCTATCAAACAACATGTTACAGGAACTTATAATAGCAAACAAAGGCATGGCATGATACTACTAAATGCATAGATCAAAAGTCCCTTACTGACCATGAGCCAAAAATGATCAGAAAATATGATGACACCCACGTAAACATGGCAAGTTATAATACAGATTCATACATGGCAGAAACAGAATTATGAAGGCATGTAGATGAGCTTGTGCAACTCACTACAGAGCAAAACATGGCATGGAAAGGCACCCAACAGTAAGAAGACATATTTGTGAAGCTAAGCATGGCAATAGCAAATCCATAGGGTGCATGGATCACTAGGAAAACACATGGAAACAACTGAACTTAATGTTAACAGGCTGACAGCAACATTATGAAGCAACTTTGGAGCAAGATATGAACAAGCTACAGCAAGCTATAAATGCAACCAGGGGCATGTATGGTTAGAGGATGACATGCAGATCAAAACATGTTTATAAAACATCACCAGATTATGCATAGAATGATTAGTAGCAACATGTTTATATAGCATCACGAAATAACAGATTCAGCCTAGCAAAACAACATCATGTACCCTACTTAACAAGCTCGATTCTCTCACCCCAAGTCATTGCATGACAATATAAGCATAGCATCATCAAGAAGACATGTTTGTGAAACAAACCAAGTCAAGAACAAGTCCATAGCATGCAAGGATCAACTATAGAAACCTTGGCCAAATTGAATAACATGTAAATAATCTGCCAGGAAACATTTTGAACCAAAAGTACAGCACTCAAATGACATGCTAGACTACTCCATAATTGCAACAAGATGCATGAATGGATATATAATAACCATATGTTCAAAACACCCTTACTGAAGTATCTCTAAATATGCATGGATCTCTCTGTAGCATCATGTTTACATGGCATCAAAATAACAGCAGAACAGGGACTAAAATCAGCAATATCACGATGCCTAGTTTGCATGCTTGTGCTAGTCACCACATTGATCACAAAAATACATGGTAAGCACCTATGTAAAGAAGACATAGCATAGATCAAAACACATGAAGACATCAACCTCATAGGATGCACACATCAATCATGGCAAAAATGACAAAAGAGCTCGTTCTGATAACAGACAGCAGAAAACATCATGAAGCACTCTTACAACAATGCTTCCGGCATCTAGATGGGCTCAAATGAAAATGATGCAATGGAAAGAAATGATGTACTCGTTGAGACGAACAATTTGACATATTACACGCACGAAACGGAGCTACGGATGCAGAGTTACCGCAGGACGAACATGGCATAAAAATGTCAGCAATCTGGGACTTAGTGAAAACGGGGGCAACCTCGGGTTCTCACGGAAATCGATGCAGGGCCGGAGTTCGCCGGAGAACTTGCCGGAGACGATGGGGAAGAGGCCGGGGAGGACGGATCCGGGGCCAGGGAGACCTCCTCCGGCCGGATCTCGCCGGATCCGGCGCGGGACGGCGAGGGGGCGTGGGGGAGGCGAGGCGAACCGGCGCCGGAGGCGAGCGCGCGGGGCGGCGCCGGTGTGCTCCGGCGAGGCGGGGAGCTCGGGGCCACGGGGTCGAGGAGGCGCGAAGGCGGCGAGGGGAGGCACGGCCGGGCA
>NC_041381.1:670234016-670270899 GCF_002162155.2 Triticum dicoccoides
CGGCGGCTGGGCCCGTGGGGGCTGGGAGCGGGCCTCGGCGGGCCGGCGGCGGGGCGCGGGACGGGGAGGGACAGGTGGCGCGATGCCACTGGCCCGAAGCGGCGGCGGGGTGACGTGACAGATTCTGGTTGGTTGGAGCGACGTGGCGGCGGGCGGTGGACATGTCCGGCGCGACGCGGACATGTCCGGCGGCTGAGAGGGAGAGGGCTAGGGTTTTGGACTGCGGGAATTTCGGGGGAGGCCACATATTTATAGGTAGAGGGAGCTAGGAGAGTCCAAATGAGGAGCGGTTTTCGCCCACACGATCGTGATCGAATGACCGAGATCATGGAGGGGAGTTAGATGGATTTTGGGCCAGTTTGGAGGGGTGTTGGGCTCCAAAGAGAAGGAGGCTTTACGGTTACCCGGTTAACCGTTGGAGTACCAAACGAACTCCAAATGGCACGAAACTTGACAGGCGGTCTACCGGTGGTATACTAAGGCCACTTGGCAAGCCTCGGGCCATTCCGAGAAAGTTTAATATCCACTCATAACAGGAGACGAAAAGGGGAACGCCGGAGAGCATAGGAGCGCCGGATTGCAAAACGGACAACGGGGAAAAGGCTAGGATGCATGAGATGAACACGTATGCAATGCAATGCACATGATGACATGATAAAATGCAACACGCAAGCAAATGACATGGCAACGACGGCGAATAACTGGCTGACACCTGGCGCATCGAATCCGGGGCGTTACAGTTAGTTCTATTCAATTCATACAAGTTAGAGTCCAAAACATGGGCAAAAGTGTTTGGAAAAGTAGATATGACGGAGACGTATCAACCCCCCCCCCCCAAGCTAAAACCCTTGCTTGTCCTCAAGCAATTCAGTTGACAAACTGAAAGAGAAAAATAAAAACTTTTACAAACTCTGTTTGCTCTTGTTGTTGTAAACATGAAAAGCCAGCATTCAAGTCTCAGCAATTCTCATGAACTAACCATACTCACAATGATACGTAGGTCTCACAATTACTCATATCAATAGCATAGTCACCTAGCGAGCCATAATAGCAAAACTTGGATGACAACACTTTCTCAAAATAATCATAACATGATATAACAAAATGGTATCTCGCTAGCCCTTTCTGAGACCGCAAAACATAAATGCAGAGCACCTTTAAAGATTAAGGACTGACTAAACATTGTAATTCATGGTAAAAGAGATCCAGTCAAGTCATACTCAATATAAACCAATAATAATGAATGCAAACGACAGTGTGCTCTCCAGCGGGTGCTTTTTAATAAGAAGGATGATGGCTCAACATAAAAAGTAAATAGATAGGCCCTTCACAGAGGGAAGCAGAGATTTGTAGAGGTGCCAGAGCTCGGTTTTGAAATAGAGATAAATTATATTTTGAGCGGCATACTTTCATTGTCAACATAACAACTAAAAGACGACGATATCTTCCATGCTAGACAGATTATAGGCGGTTCCCAAACAGAATTGTAAAGTTTATACTCCCCTTCCTCCACAAGCATCAATCCATGGCTTGCTCGAAACAACGAGTGCCTCGAACATTCAACGGGTCCCAAGGGGAGTTTTGTTTGCAGTTATTTTGATTTAGTTTGCATGAAGCATGGGACTGGGCATCCGAGATACCAGCCATTTTCTCGTGAATGAGGAGCGGAGTCCACTCCTCTTGAGAATAACCCGCCTAACATGGAAGATAAGTGCAGCTCTAGTTGACATATGAGCTATTCGAGCATGCAAAACAGAATGTTTATTTGAAGGTTTAGAGTTTGGCACATACAAATTTCCTTGGAACGGCAGGTAAATACCGCATATAGGTAGGTATAGTGGACTCACATGGAATAACTTTGGGGTTTAAGGAGTTTGGATGCACAAGCAGTATTCCCGCTTAGTACAGGTGAAGGCTAGCAAAAGACTGGGAAGCGACCAACTGAGAGAGCAACAACAGTCATAAACATGCATTAAAATTAATTCACACCAAGTACAAGCATGAGTAGGATATAATCCACCATGAACATAAATATCATGAAGGCTATGTTGATTTGATTCAACTACATGCGTGAGCATGTGCCAAGTCGAGTCACTCAATGCATTTAAAGGAGGATACCACCTCATCATACCACATCGCAATCATTCTAATAGCATGTTGGCACGCAAGGTAAACCATTATAACTCATAGCTAATCAAGCATGGCACAAGCAACTATAATCTCTAAATGTCGTTGCAAATATGTTTACTTCATAATAGCTGAATCAAGAATGATGAATCATCATATTTACAAAAACAAGAGAGGTCAAGTTCATACCAGCTTTTCTCTTCCCAATAAGTCCATCATATATCATCATTATTGCCTTTCACTAGCACGACCGAACGATGTGTATAATAATAAGAGTGCACGTGCATTGGACTAAGATGGAATCTGCAAGCATTCAACTCAAGAGAGAAGACAAGTAATATGGGCTCTAAGTTTAAGTAAACAATCATGCATATAAGAGCCACTAAGCATTTTCAATATGGTCTTCTCGACCCCCAAGAAAGGAAAAGAAATAAAAACTATTTACACGGGAAAGCTCCCAACAAGTAAAAGAAGAACGGGAAATGTTTTTGGGTTTTTCTTTTTAATTCTACTACAAGCATGGAAAGTAAACTAACTAAATTTTTTTTGGTTTTTTCTTAAGGTTTATAAACACACAAGAAGAAAGCAGGAAAAAGAAATTTAAACTAGCATGGATAATACAATGAAAGAGTATGAGCACCGACATCTAGTAATGAGTGTGTGTGAACATAAATGTAATATTGATGGGAAATACGTACTCCCCCAAGCTTAGGCTTTTGGCCTAAGTTGGTCTATTGCCAGGGATGGCCTGGCGGATATCCGTGGGTGAAGCTAGGGTCATACTGTGACGAAGAAGACTCTGACTGCCACTGGTTGGCAGCCTCCTCTGGATCCCAAGAATAAACTGATAGTCGTGGAGGCTCATCTTGTGGCTCCGGGGCTGGTGCAGGATTCCGATAGGCTTGAACAGCCAACCATGGAATGATGCGAGGTTCTGCAAACAAGTTAAACAAAGAAGGAGCAGGTAGGGTAATAGTCTCAGGGTGATGTTTATCAAAGTACAATTTATATTTGAGCTCGCCATCGCGACTCTTAACAAGAAAATCATGCACTATCATACTCTTGTAATCTAAATAAGCGCGGGGCAGCGCTGTTTCTTCTTCCTCCTCATGCCTAATAGGTATTTCAAAGTGTTCAGCTAGGCGTGAAGCATAAATGCCTCCAAAGATGGGGCCCTTAGTGCGGTTCAAACTTAACCGTCTGGCAACAATTCCACCCATACTAACAGAGTTATTGTGGTATAAAGCATGGAGCAAAATAATAATATCAGGAATACTAAGGTTCCCACAGTTCCCGCGTCCAATCAAGCAACGACTAGCAAATAGGGCAAAGTAGCGTAAAACAAGATAATGGATGCTAGTGATCCTTGCATCAGAAACCTTCCTGGTTTCTCCCACCGTGATGGTGTTAACAAAAGCTTCTAATTTGTTGCGGTGAGGTTCATCTAAGGTGCCCTCGAAGGGTGTTCTGCAAACCTCGCAGAATTCTGCTAATGTTATCTTTTTAACAATGTCATATAAATGAAACTCTACTATTGGAGGTGTTTTCTTAGGGAAAAAGTAGAAGTTTTGCACAAAAGTATTTGTGAGTAAGAGATACTGATGACGTTGGTCGTGGAGGAAGTTGGTGAGGCCAGCATTCTCAATCAATAAATAGAAATCTTCATAAATCCCAACTTTCCTCAAGAAGTCATTGGAGGGCCATTCACAAGGCCGGACCTCCGTGGTGCGAGGTAAATTAAATTTGGGTTTCTCCTCTTCTTCCTTTTGTTTTTCCTTAGAGCTTCGGCTCGATGAGCCCCTCAAAAGTCTCTTCATTATTTCTGAAATAATCTGAAATGTTTAGTAACTTCAAATAAAAGTGAACCAACTTCAATAAAATCGATAGCAATAACTCCCACAAGTGCCTAGAGCCTATATAAAGCATTCGAACTACTTGGAACCATATAAATTTTACATGCAAGCTCAAGAACATGGTCACCTATGCAGCACAAATTTGCAAAGAATAAAGCACTAGAACAAAAACTAATTGGGCCAATGGAGGAGTCACATACCAAGGAACAATCTCCCCAAACAGTTTTGAGAGAGGTGCTTTGAGCAAGGAGATCGAAAATCACAGCAACTGGGGCTGGAACTCAGGCTTGAGTTGGTTTTTCGTGTTTGTGTGAGGCAGAGGAAGAAGATGGGTGCAGGAATAAGTGGAGGAGGGCCACCGTGGTAAATTTTGCACAGTAAATTCTCAAATATTCCCGAAAAATCATATTAAATTGGCATGGCATTCTGAGGACTTTTATTTTCGGGATATTTTTATATTGCACGGATAAGTCGGGAAACAGACAGAAAAATATTATTTTACTTTATTTCTACTAAATAACAAAAAATATAAAGCGGGTACAGAAAGTTGTGCTTCTAGTTTCATCCATCTCGTGGTCATCAAAAGGAATCCACTAACAAGGTTGATCAAGTCTTGTTAACAAACTCATTCCGAATAATCCCGGAACCGGAGAAATTTCAAATAACACTAAGTTACCTCAACGGGGATATGAAAATCCCCAAGAATAAGAATATCATACTTTTTCTTGACAGTAGGGAGAGGAAATTTGAAACTTCCAAATATAATCGATGGAACTTTTCCAATAGAGTTGATACTATAAACTTGAGGTTGTTTCCTCGGAAAATGAACCGTGTGCTCATTGCCATTAACATGAAAAGTGACATTGCCTTTGGTGCAATCAATAACGGCCCCTGCAGTATTAAGGAAAGGTCTTCCAAGAATAATAGACATACTATCATCCTCGTGAATATCGAGAATAACAAAGTCCTTTAAAATAGTAACATTCGCAACCACAACAGGCACATCCTCACAAATACCGACATGTATAGCAGTTGATTTATCAGCCATTTGCAAAGATATTTCAGTAGGTGTCAACTTATTCAAGTCAAGTCTACGATATAAAGAGAGGGGCATAACACTAACACCGGCTCCAAGATCACATAAAGCGGTATAGTAGGCACTCCGGGATCTCCAAGTTTCTTTGTTATTCCACCCTTAAAAGTATAATTAGCAAGCATGGTGGAAATTTCATCTTTAGGTATCTTTCTTTTATTAGTAATAATATCTTTCATATACTTAGAATAAGGATTTGTTTTGAGCACATCATTCAATCACATACGCAAAAAGATGGGTCTAATCATTTCAGCAAAGCGCTCGAAATCCCCATCATCCTTTTTCTTGGATGGTTTCGGAGGAAAAGGCATAGGTTTCTGAACCCATGGTTCCCTTTCTTTACCATGTTTCCTAGCAACAAAATCTCTTCTATCATAACGTTGATTCTTTGATTGTGGGTTATCAAGATCAACAGCAGGTTCAACTTCTATAGCATTATCATTACTAGGTTGAGCATGGACATGAACATTATCATTAGCATTATCACTAGGTTCATGTTCATCACCTGATTGAGTTTCAGCGTCAGAAATAGAGATATCATTCGGATTCTCAGGTGACTCAGCGATAGGTTCACTAGAAGTTTGCAAAGTCCTATCGTTTTTTCTTTTTCTTCTTTTTAGAGGAACTAGGTATATCAATATTGTTTCTCTAAGAATCTTGCTCGATTCTCTTAGGGTGGCCTTCAGGATACAAAGGTTCCTGAGTCATTCTACCAGTTCTAGTAGCCACTCTAACAGCATAATCATTTTTCTTACTATTCATTTTATCAAGCACTTCTCTCTGAGCTTTAAGTACTTGTTCTACTTGAGTGGTAACCATAGAAGCATGCTTACTAACAAGTTTACGTTCACCTCTAATATCAGCTATATAATCACCCAAGCGTTTAATCATAAATGCATTCTGTTTTAATTGTCTACCAAAATAAGCATTAAAGTCATCTTGCTTAAACATAAAGTCATCAAACTCATCCAAGCATTGACTAGCAATTTTAGTAGGAGGGACTTCAGCTTTATCATATCTATAGAGAGAATTTACCTTTACTACCTGTGTCGGGATATCGGGAGGTTCTTCATTAAATAAGTAATTGAGATCATATACTTCTTCAACAAGCGGTAAATTAAGACCATGTATTTCTTCAATAGGAGGTAAATTGTTAACATCTTCAGCTTTAATACCTTTTTCTTTCATAGATTTCTTTGCCTCTTGCATATCTTCGGGACTGAGAAATAGAACACCTCTCTTCTTCGGAGTCGGTTTAGGAATAGGCTCAGTAATTGGCTTAGGAACTGGTTCAGGAGGTAGCTTGGGAGGTGCCCAATTATTTTCATTTGCCAACATATTATACAAAAGAATTTCAGCGTCATCCAGTGTTCTTTCCCTGAAAAGAGAACTAGCACAACTATCCAGGTAATCTCTGGAAGCATCAGTTAGTCCATCATAAAAGATATCAGATATTTCAGGTTTCTTAAGAGGATGATCAGACAAAGCATTAAGTAACTTGAGAAGCCTCCCCCAAGCTTGTGGGAGACTCTTCTTCAATTTGCACAAAATTGTATATTTCCCTTAAAGCAGCTTGTTTCTTATGAGCGGGGAAATATTTAGCAGAGAAGTAATAAATCATATCCTAGGGACTTTCCACACAACCAGGATCAAGAGAGTTATACCATATCTTAGCATCACCCTTTAATGAGAACGGAAATATCTTAAGTAAATAAAGGTAGCGCGATCTCTCATTATTTGTAAACAGGGCAGCTATATCATTTAACTTATTAAGATGTGCCACAACAGTTTCAGATTCATAGCCATAAAAAGGATCAGATTCAACCAAAGTAATTATATCTGGATCAACAGAAAAATCATAATAGTCCTGATCAGGAACACAGATAGGTGAAGTAGCAAAAGCAGGGTCGGGTCTCATTCTATCTCTAAGAGATTCTTTACTCCATTTGACTAACAACCTCTTAAGTTCATATCTATCCTGGCAAGCGAAAATGGCTACAGAACATTCTGCATCAAAAAGATAACCCTCAGGAATAGCAGGCATAGGTTCATCATCACTAACATCATCGTGTTCGGGTTCAATAATTTATCTTTCTCTAGACCTAGCAATTTGCTCATCAAGTAATTCACCAAGTGGCACAGTAGTATCAAGCATAGAAGTAGTTTCATCGTAAGTATCATGCATAGCAGAAGTGGCATCATCAATAACATGCGACATATCATAATTGATAGCAGTAGTAGGATTAGGTGTCGCAAACTTACTCATAACAGAAGGGGAATCTAGTGCAAGGCTAGATGGCAATCCCTTACCTCCCCTCGTAGTAGAGGGCAAAATAGTACTTCGATCATCTTTCAAGTTCTTCATAGTGTCCAGCAGATAAAATCCCAAGTGACTCAAAGAATAGAGCTATGCTCCCCGGCAAAGGCGCCAGAAATTAGTCTTGATAACCCACAAGTATAGGGGATCGCAACAGCTTTCGAGGGTAGAGCATTCAACCCAAATTTATTGATTCGACACAAGGGGAGCCAAAGAATATTCTCAAGTATTAGCAGCTGAGTTGTCAATTTAACCAGACCTGGAACTTAGTATCTGCAGCAAATTGTTTAGTAGCAAAGTAATATGATAGTGGTGGTAACGGTCACAAAAGTAAAGACAACAAAAGTAATGTTTTTGGGTATTTTGTAGTGATTGTAACAGTAGTAACGGAAAAGTAAATAAGCGAGAACCAGTATATGGAAAACTCGTAGGCACCGGATTAGCGATGGATAATTATGCCGGATGTGGTTCATCATGTAGCAGTCATAACATAGGTTGACACAGAACTAGCTCCAGTTCATCAATGTAATGTAGGCATGTATTCCGTATATAGCCATATGTGCTTATGGAAAAGAACTTGCATGGCATCTTTTGTCCTACCCTCCCCTGGCAGCGGGGTCCTATTGGAAACTAAGGGATATTAAGGCCTCCTTTTAATAGAGAACCGGAAGAAAGCATTAGCACATAGTTAATACATTAACTCCTCAAACCATGGTCATCACCGTGAGTGGTCCCGATTATTGTCACTTCGGGGTTGCCGGATCATAACACATAGTAGGTGACTATAGACTTGCAAGATAGGATCTAGAACACATATATATTCATGAAAACATAATAGGTTCAGATCTGAAATCATGGCACTCGGGCCCTAGTGACAAGCATTAAGCATAGCAAAGTCATAGCAACATCAATCTCAGAACATAGTGGATACTAGGGATCAAACCCTAACAAAACTAACTCGATTACATGATAAATCTCATCCAACCCATCACCGTCCAGCAAGCCTACGATGCAATTACTCACGCATGGCGGTGAGCATCATGAAATTGGTGATGGAGGATGGTTGATGATGACGACGGCGACGAATCCCCCTCTCCGGAGCCTCGAACGGACTCCAGATCAGCCCTCCCGAGAGAGATTAGGGCTTGGCGGCGGCTCCATATCGTAAAATGCGATGATTTCTTCTCTCTGATTTTTTTCTCGCCAAAAGCCAATATATGGAGTTGGAGTTGGTGTCGGAGGGCCACCAGGGGGCCCACGAGGTAGGGGGCGCGCCCAGGGGGGGCACCCCCCACTGATACGTCTCCAACGTATCTATAATTTTTGATTGCTCCATGCTACTTTATCTACTATTTTAGGCAATATTGGGCTTTATTATCCACTTTTATATTACTTTTGGGACTAACCTATTAACCGGAGGCCCAACCCAGATTTGCTGTTTTATGCCTATTACAGTGTTTCGAGGAAAAGGAATATCAGACGGAGTCAAAACGGAACGAAATCAACTGGAGAAGTTATTTTTGGAAGGAAACCCACCTGATGGACTTGGACCCCGCGTCAGAAGATACGGGAGGTGCTCACGAGGGTGGGGGGCGTGCCCTCCCCCCTGGGCGCGCCCCTGCCTCGTGGGGCACTGTAGCTCCACCGACGTTCTCCCTGCACCCATATATACCTACGTACCCTAAAACTTCCAGCACAGAAGATAGATCGGGAGTTCCGCCACCGCAAGCCTCTGTGGCCACCAAAAACCAATCGGGACCCCATTCCGGCACCCTGCCGGAGGGGGATCCCATCACCGGAGGCCATCTTCATCATCCCGGCGCTATCCATGACGAGGAGGGAGTAGTTCACCCTCGGGGTTGAGGGTATGTACCAGTAGCTATGTGTTTGATCTCTCTCTCTTGTGTTCTCTCTCGTGTTCCATCTATGGCACGATCTTGATGTATCCCGAGCTTTGCTATTGTAGTTGGATCTTATGATGTTTCTCCCCCTCTACTCTCTTGTGATGAATTGAGTTTCCCCTTTGAAGTTATTTTATCGGATTGAGTCTTTTATGAACACTTGATGTATGTCTTGCATGGGATAACCGTGGTGACAATGGGTTACTCTATTGATCCACTTGATGTTTGTTCTCCGCTATTAGTGTCTTTGGAGTGACTCTTTGTCGCATGTTGAGGGCTTGTCATATGTTCTATCTATGTTACTATTGTTGAGAGAACTTACACTAGTGAAAGTATGAACCCTAGGCCTTGTTTCCAACCATTGCAATACCGTTTACGCTCACTTTTACCGCTTGCTACCTTGCTGTTTTTATTATTTCAGATTACAAAAACCTATATCTACTATCTATTTTGCACTTGTATCATCATCTCTTCGCCGAACTAGTGCACCTATACAATTTACCATTGTATTGGGTGTGTTGGGGACACAAGAGACTCTTTGTTATTTGGTTGCAGGGTTGTTTGAGAGAGACCATCTTCATCCTACGCCTCCTACGGATTGATAAACCTTAGGTCATCCACTTGAGGAAAATTTGCTACTGTCCTACAAACCTGTGCACTTGCAGGCCCAACAACGTCTACAAGAAGAAGGTTGTGTAGTAGACATCACCCACCCTCGTGAGCAGGGTGTGGGCCCCCTGGTCTTCATCTTTTGCAAGGATTTTCTTTATTTTTTCTAAGGTGTTCCGTGGAGTTTCAGGACATTCCGAGAATTTTTATTTTCTGCACAAAAAACAACACCATGGCAGTTCTGCTGAAAACAACGTCAGTCTGGGTTAGTTCTATTAAAATCATACAAGTTAGAGTCCAAAACAAGGGCAAATTTTTTTGGAAAACTAGATACGACGGAGACGTATCATAGGCACTCCGGGATCTCCAAGTTTCTTTGGTATTCCACCCTTAAAAGTGTAATTAGCAAGCATGGTGGAAATTTTAGCTTCAGGTATCTTTCTTTTATTAGTAATAATATCCTTCATATACTTAGCATAAGGATTTGTTTTGAGCACATCAGTTAATCGCATACGCAAAAAGATAGGTCTAATCATTTCAGCAAAGCGCTCAAAATCCTCATCATCCTTTTTCTTGGATGGTTTCGGAGGAAAAGGCATGGGTTTTTGAACCCATGGTTCCCTTTATTTACCGTGTTTCCTAGCAACAAAGTCTCTTTTATCATAACGTTGATTCTTTGATTGTGGGTTATCAAGATCAACAGCAGGTTCAATCTCTACATCATTATTATTACTAGGTTGAGCATCAACATGCACATTATCATTAACATTATCACTAGGTTCATGTTCGTCACCTGATTGTGCATCAGAAACAGAAATATCATTTTGATTCTCAGGTGGTTCAGCAATGGGTTCACTAGAAGTTTGCAAAGTCCTATCATTTTTCTTTTTCTTCCTCTTGGAAGGGCTAGGTACATCGATATTGTTTCTCTGAGAATCTTGCTCGATTCTCTTAGGGTGTCCTTCAGGATACAAAGGTTCCTGAGTCATTCTACCAGTTCTAGTAGCCACTCTAACAGCATAATCATTTTTCTTACTATTCATTTCATCAAGCACTTCTTTTTGAGCTTTAAGTACTTGTTCTACTTGAGTGGTAACCATAGAAGCATGTTTGCTAACAAGTTTAAGTTCACCTCTAATATCAGCCATATAATCACCCAAGCGTTTAATCATAAAGGTATTCTGTTTTAATTGTCTACCAAAATAAGCATTAAAGTCATCTTACTTAAACATAAAGTCATCAAACTCATCCAAGCACTGGCTAGCAATCTTAGTAGGAGGGACTTCAGCTTTATCATATCTATAGAGAGAATTTACCTTTACTACCTGTGTCGGGATATCGGGAGGTTCTTCATTAAATAAGTAATTGAGATCATATACTTCTTCAACAAGCGGTAAATTAAGACCATGTATTTATTCAATAGGAGGTAAATTCTTAATGTCTTCAGCTTTAATACCTTTTTCTTTCATAGATTTCTTTGCCTCTTGCATATCTTCGGGACTGAGAAATAGAACACCTCTCTTCTTCGGAGTTGGTTTAGGAATAGGCTCAGTAATTGGCTCAGGAGGTGGTTCAGGAGGTGCCCAATTATTTCCATTTGCCAACATATTATTCAATAGAATTTCAGCGTCATCCGGTGTTCTTTCCCTGAAAAGAGAACCAGCACAACTATCCAGGTAATCTGTGGAAGCATCAGTTACTCCATTATAAAAGATATCAGATATTTCAGGTTTCTTAAGAGGATGATCAGGCAAAGCATTAAGTAACTTGAGAAGCCTCCCCCAAGCTTGTGGGAGACTCTCTTCTTCAATTTGCACAAAGTTGTATATTTCCCTCAAAGCAACTTGTTTCTTATGAGCAGGGAAATATTTAGGAGAGAAGTAATAAATCATATCCTGGGGACTTTGCACACAACCAGGATCAAGAGAATTATACCATATCTTAGCATCACCCTTTAATGAGAACGGAAATATCTTGAGTAAATAAAGGTAGCGCGATCTCTCATTATTAGTAAACAGGGCAGCTATATCATTTAACTTAGTAAGATGTGCCACAACCGTTTTAGATTCATAGCCATAAAAAAGGATCAGATTCAACCAAAGTAATTATATCTGGATCAACAGAAAAATCATAATAATCCTGATCAGGAACACAGATAGGTGAAGTAGCAAAAGCAGGGTCGGGTTTCATTCTACCTCTAAAAGATTCTTTACTCCATTTAAGTAGCAACCTCTTAAGTTCATATCTATCCTGGCAATCAAGAATAGCTGCAGAAGATTCAACATCAAAAAGATAACCGTCAGGAATAGCAGGCATAGGTTCATCATCACTAACATCATTGTGTTCAGGTTCAATAATTTCTCTTTCTCTAGACCTAGCAATTTGCTCATCAAGAAATTCACCAAGTGGCATAGTGGTATCAAGCATAGAAGTGGTTTCATCATAAGTATCATGAATAGCAGAAGTGGCATCATCGATAACATGCGATATATCAGAATCAATAGCAGTAGTAGGTTTAGGTGTCGCAAACTTACTCATAACAGAAGGAGAATATAGTGCAAGGCTAGATGGCAGTCCCTTACCTCCCCTCATAGTTGAGGGCAAAATAGTAGTTCGATCGTCTTTCAAGTTCTTCATAGTGTCCAGCAGATAAAAATCCCAAGTGACTCAAAGAATAGAGCTATGCTCCCCGGCAACGGCGCCAGAAAATAGTCTTGATAACCCACAAGTATAGGGGATCGCAACAGTTTTCGAGGGTAGAGTATTCAACCCAAATTTATTGATTCGACACAAGGGGAGCCAAAGAATATTCTCAAGTATTAGCAACTGAGTTGTCAATTCAACCACACCTGGAAACTTAGTATCTGCAGCAAAGTGTTTAATAGCAAAGTAATATGATAGTGGTGGTAACGATCACTAAAGTAAAGACAACAAAAGTAATGTTTTTGGGTATTTTGTAGTGATTGTAACAGTAGTAACGGAAAAGTAAATAAGCGAGAACTAGTATATGGAAATCTCGTAGGCACCGGATTAGCGATGGATAATTATACCGGATGCAGTTTGTCATGTAACAGTCATAACATAGGGTGACACAGAACTAGCTCCAGTTCATCAATGTAATGTAGGCATGTATTCCGTATATAGTCATACGTGCTTATGGAAAAGAACTTGCATGACATCTTTTTGTCCCACCCTCCCGTGGTAGCGGGGTCCTATTGGAAACTAAGGGATATTAAGGCCTCCTTTTAATAGAGAACCGGAACAAAGCATTAGCACATAGTGAATACATGAACTCCTCAAACTATGGTCATCCCCGGGAGTGGTCCCGATTATTGTCACTTCGGGGTTGCCGGATCATAACACATAGTAGGTGACTATAGACTTGCAAGATAGGATCTAGAACACACATATATTCATGAAAACATAATAGGTTCAGATCTGAAATCATGGCACTCGGGCCCTAGTGACAAGCATTAAGCATAGCAAAGTCATAGCAACATCAATCTCAGAACATAGTGGATATTAGGGATCAAACCCTAACAAAACTAACTCGATTACATGATAAATCTTATCCAACCCATCACCGTCAGCAAGCCTACGATGCAATTACTCACGCACGACAGTGAGCATCATGAAATTGGTGATGGAGGATGGTTGATGATGACGACGGCGATGAATCCCCCTCTCCGGAGCCCCGAACAGACTCCAGATCAGCCCTCCCGAGAGAGATTAGGGCTTGCGGTGGCTCCATAAAGTAAAAAAGCGATGATTTCTTCTCTTTGATTTTTTCTCCCAGAAAGCCAATATATAGAGTTGGAGTTGGCGTCGGAGGGCCACCAGGGGGCCCATGAGGTAGGGGGCGTGCCCAGGGGGGCGCGCCCCCACCCTCGCGAGCAGGGTGTGGGCCCCCTGGTCTTCATCTTTTGCGAGGATTTTTCTTTTTTTTTCTAAGGTGTTTCATGGAGTTTCAGGACATTTTGAGGATTTTTATTTTCTGCACAAAAAACAACACCATGTCAGTTCTGCTGAAAACAGCGTCAGTCCGGGTTAGTTCCATTCAAATCATACAAGATAGAGTCCAAAACAATGGCAAGAGTGTTTGGAAAAGTAGATACGACAGAGACGTATCAATAAGCATGGCAAGACATACATCAAGTGTTCTCAAATCATTAAAGACTCAATCCGATAAGATAACTTCAAGAGGAAAACTCAATTCATCACAAGAGAGTAGAGGGGGAGAAACATCATAAGATCCAACTATAATAGCAAAGCTCGTGATACATCAAGATCGTGCCATAGAGAGAACACGAGAGAGAGATCAAACACACAGCTACTGGTACATACCCTCAGCCCCGAGGGTGAACTACTCCCTCCTCGTCATGGAGAGAGCCGGGATGATGAAGATGGCCACCGGTGATGGGTTCCCCCTCCGGGAGGGTGCCGGAACAAGCTCCCAGAGGTTTTTGGTGGCTATAGAGGCTTGCGGCGGCGTAACTCCCGATCTATCTTCTTCTTCGATGTTTTTAGGGTACGTGGACTTATATAGGTGAAAGAAGTCGGTCGGGGTAGCCTCGAGGGGCCCAGGAGACAGGGGGCGCGCCCAGAGGGTGGGAGCGCCCTCTTATCTCTTGGCTTCCTCTAGCCTTCCATGGCTTGAACTCCAAGTCTCCCAGATCATATCCTTTCCAAAAATCACGCTCCAGAAGGTTTCATTCCGTTTGGACTCCGTTTGATATTCCTTTTCTTCAAAATACTGAAACAGGCAATAAAATAGCAATATGGGCTGGGCCTCCGGTTAATAGGTTAGTCCCAAAAGTAATATAAAAGTGTATAATAAAGCTCGTAATCATTCAAAACAGATAATAAAATAGCATGAATGCTTCATAAATTATAGATACGTTGGAGACATATCAGCATCCCCAAGCTTAATTCATACTCATCCTCGAGTAGGTAAATGATAAAAAAAGAATTTATGAAGTGTGAATGCTAGAAGGTGCACAAGTTTGGTCAATGATAATTTCAATCACCTTTTCTAGCACGATTATAAGTCATAACAGTAGTTTATCTCATAAAACTTCTCACGATCAAGTAACAAGCAATTCACAAGTTAAAGCGTAGACCATAAACTTTCTTGAAAACTAGCAAAATTCATTCTCAGTCATCAAACAATTACAATTCATCTTATTTTTAGGAAGGGTCTATGTCAGAGCTTTGATTTAGCAAACTCCACATACTCAACTATCATATAGTCTTCTATAATTGCTAACACTCACGCAATATTAATGGTTATGGAGTTTCAATCGAACACTGAGAAAGACAGGGGCTTATAGTGTTGCCTCGCAACATATTCACCTTTGGGTGATGTCAACAATAATAGTTCATGCTAACTTACATCCAATTGGATATATATATCAGGATCTTTCCAACACGAGTTGTTTGCCAAAGGATAAAATGAAAAAGGGAAAGGTGAAGATCACCTTGACTCTTGCATTAAGTAAAAGACATAAAGTAAAACATAGGTCCTTCGCAGAGGGAAGCAGGGATTTGCAGAGGTGCCAGAGCTCAATTTTGAAATAGAGATAAATAATTTTGAGAGGTATGATCTCATTGTCAACATAACAACCAAGAGTTCCCAATCTTCCATACTAAATACATTATAGGCGGTTCCCAAACAGAATGGTAAAGTTTTTACTCCCCCTCCACCAACAATCATCAATCCATGGCTTGCCTGAAACAACGGGTGCCTCCAACTAACATCAAACCTGGGGGAGTTTTGTTTGCAATTATTTTTGATTTGATTTTGATGTTTTGATCATGGGACTGGGCATCCCGGTTACCAGCCATATTTCTCGTGCATGATGAGCGGAGTCCACTCATCTTGAGAATAACCCACCTAGCATGGAAGATACTGACAGCCCCCAGTCGCTACATGAGCGATTCGGGCATACAAAATAGATTATTATCTAAAGGTTTAGAGTTTGGCACATGCAAATTTACTTGGAACGGCAAGTAAATACCACATATAGGTAGGTATGGTGGACACTCATGGCAAAAAACTGGGTTTAAGGATATTTGGAAGCACAAGTAGTATCTCTACTTGGTGCAAGGAATTTTGGCTAGCATGAGGGGGAAAGGCAAGCTCAACATGTTTGAATGATCCATGACAATATACTTTAACTGAGATGTGAGAAAACATAACCCATTATGTTGTCTTCCTTGTCCAACATCAACTATTTAGCATGTCATACTTAATGAGTGCTCACAATTATAAAATATGTCTCAATATTCTTTCATGAATTGTTCAAATGACCAATACAATGCTTGCTAACCTTTAATAAACCTCTACTTCTTAGATGTGAAGTCATTACTCCCCATGGGATAAGCAAATGAAACATATAAAATTTCAGATTAATGACATTCAACTCATTCAACCATTTACTCATAGGATATAAGTGAAGCACATGAGTAAATGAAAAGCTACTCCAAAAAGATATAAGTGAAGATCAATGAGTAGCTAAATAATTATGTAGCTATATGAAGACTTTCTCTCATTTAAGAATTTCAGATCTTGGTATTTCATTCAAACAGCAAGCAAGGCAAAATAAAATGACATTGCAAGGATAGCACAACTCATGTGAAGAAGCAAAAACTTAGGTTCAACCGATACTAACCGATAGTGGTTGAAGAAGAAAGGTGGAATGCCTACCGGGGCATCCCCAAGCTTAGATGCTTGAGACTTCTTGAAATATTATCTTGGGGTGCCTTGTGCATCCCCAAGCTTGAACTTTTTTGTCTCCCTAATTCCTCTCATATCATGGTTTCTCTTTTTATCAAAAGCTTCATCCACACCAAACTCAACAAGAACTCGTGAGATAGGTTAGTATAAACCAATGCAAAACCTTATCATTTTCTACTTTAACAAAATCACTAAAATTATTATTCAACATTGAATACTAAATTCCTCTGCATATTTAATACTCCTATCCTCAAATAGAATCATTAAACAAGCAAACATATGCAAACATAACAGCAATCTGCCAAAACAGTATAGTCTGTAAAGAATGCAAGATTTATCATACTTCCCTAACTCCAAAAATTATGAGAAAAATACTACGCTGTAGAAGATTTATCATAGCTCAATATGCAAAAAGATTTAACATTATACCATTCTCTGACTTTTTTAGGAAATTTTGGCAGCGGTAAACTTTCTGTTTTCAAACAGCAACATGTATACTAGCAAAATAAGCATGGTAAAGGCTATCCTTGACTTTTTTATTGAAACTAAAGATGCAAAACATTATTATAACTAACATAAGCAAATACTAACAAAATAAAATGACGCTCTAAGCAAAACACATATCATGTGGCGAATAAAAATATAACTCCAAGTAAAGTTACCGATGAACGAAGACGAAAGAGGGGATGCCATCCAGGGCATCCCCAAGCTTAGGCTCTTGGTTGTCCTTGAATATCTTGGGGTGCCATGGGCATCCCCAAGCTTAGGATCTTGCCACTCCTTATTCCATAGTCCATCGAATCTTTACCCAAAACTTGAAAACTTCAACCACACAAAACTTAACACAAAACTCGTAAGCTCCGTTAGTAAAACAAAACAAAACAACCACTTAGGTACTATAATGAACTCATTCTTAAATTCATATTGGTGTAATATCTACTGTATTCTAACTTCTCTATGGTTCATACCCTCCAATACTACTCATAGATTCATCAAAATAAGCAAACAACACATAGAAAACATAATCTGTCAAAAAACAGAACAGTCTGTAGTAATCTGTATCAAATGTATACTTCTGGAACTCAAAACATTAAGGATAAATATTGGATTGTATCCCAACAAGCGCTTTTCTTCAATGCCTTTCTAGTTAGGCATGATGATGACAATGATGCTCACATAAAAGATAAGAATTGAAACATAAAGAGAGCATCATGAAGAATATGACTAGCACATTTAAGTCTAACCCACTTCCTATGCGTAGGTATTTTGTGAGCAAACAACTTATGGGAACAATAATCAACTAGCATAGGAAGGCAAAACAAGCATAACTTAAAAATTTCAACATATAGAGAGGAAACTTGATATTATTGCAATTCCTACAAGCATATGTTCCTCCCTCATAATAATTTTCAGTAGCATCATGAATGAATTCAACAATATAACCAGCACCTAAAGCATTCTTTTCATGATCTACAAGCATAGAAAATTTACTACTCTTCACATAAGCAAATTTCTTCCCATGAATAGTACTGGGAGCAAACTCAACAAAATAATTATCATGTGAGGCATAATCCAATTGAAAACTAAAATCATGATGATAAGTTTCATGGTTATCATTATTCCTAATAGCATACAAGTCATCACAATAATCATGTTCTCATAATCAATTGGAACCTCTTCCGAAATAGTGGAATCATCACTAAATAAAGTTGACACTCTTCCAAATCCACTTTCATGTTCATCACAATAAGATTCAACATCCTCCAAAATAGTGGGATCATTACTTCCTAAAGTTAACACTCTTCCAAACCCACTTTCATCAATATAATCATCATAAATAGGAGGCATGCTTTCATCATAATAAATTTGCTCATCAAAACTTGGGGGACAAAAAATATCATCTTCATCAAACATAGCATCCCCAAGATTGTGGCTTTGCATGTCATTAGCATCATGTATATTCAAGGAATTCATACTAACAACATTGCAATCATGCTCATCATTCACATATTTCATGCCAAGCATTCTATGTAATTCTTCTTCTAGCACTTGAGCACAATTTTCCTTTTCATCATACTCACGAAAGATATTAAAAAGATGAAGCGTATGAGACAAACTCAAATCCATTTTTTGTAATTTTCTTTTATAAACTAAACTAGTGATAAAACAAGAAACAAAAATATTCGATTGCAAGATCCCAAGATATACCTTCAAGCACGCACCTCCCCGGCAACGGCGCCAGAAAAGAGCTTGATGTCTACTACACAACCTTCTTCTTGTAGACGTTGTTGGGCCTGCAAGTGCACAGGTTTGTAGGACAGTAGCAAATTTCCCTCAAGTGGATGACCTAGGTTTATCAATCCGTGGGAGGCGTAGGATGAAGATGGTCTCTCTCAAACAACCCTGCAACCAAATAACAAAGAGTCTCTTGTGTCCCCAACACACCCAATACAATGGTAAATTGTATAGGTGCACTAGTTCGGCGAAGAGATGGTGATACAAGTGCAATATGGATGGTAGATAAAGGTATTTGTAATCTGAAATTATAAAAACAGCAAGGTAACTAATGATAAAAGTGAGCGTAAACGGTATTGCAATGGTAGGAAACAAGGCATAGGGTTCATACTTTCACTAGTGCAAGTTCTCTCAACAATAATAACATAGATAGATCATATAACAATCCCTCAACATGCAACAAAGAGTCACTCCAAAGCCACTAATAGCGGAGAACAAATGAGGAGATTATGGTAGGGTACGAAACCACCTCAAAGTTATTCTTTCGGATCAATCTATTCAAGAGTTCGTACTAGAATAACACCTTAAGACACAAATCAACCAAAACCCTAATGTCACCTAGATACTCCATTGTCACCTCAAGTATCCGTGGGCATGATTATGCGATATGCATCACACAATCTCAGATTCATCTATTCAACCAACACAAAGTACTTAAAAGAGTGCCCCAAAGTTTCTACCAGAGAGTCAAGACGAAAACGTGTGCCAACCCCTATGCATAGGTTCATGGGCGGAACCCGCAAGTTGATCACCACAACAAACATCAAGTGGCACATGATATTCCATTGTCACCACAGATAAGCACGGCAAGACATACATCAAGCGTTCTCAAATCATTAAAGACTCAATCCAATAAGATATCTTCAAGAGGAAAACCTAATTCATCACAAGAGAGTAGACGGGGAGAAACATCATAAGATCCAACTATAATAGCAAAGCTCGCGATACATCAAGATCGTGCCATAGAGAGAACACGAGAGAGAGAGAGATCAAACACATAGCTACTGGTACATACCCTCAGCCCCGAGGGTGAACCAGTCCCTCCTCGTCGTGGAGAGCGCCGGGATGATGAAGATGGCCATCGGTGATGGGTTCCCCCTCCGGCAGGGTGCCGGAACGGGCTCCCGAGAGGTTTTTGGTGGCTATAAAGGCTTGCGGTGGCGGAACTCCCGATCTATCTTCTTCTTCGATGTTTTTAGGGTACGTGGACTTATATAGGTGAAAGAAGTCGGTCGAGGGAGCCTCGAGGGGCCCAAGAGACAGGGGGCGCGCCCGGGGTGGGTGGGCGGGCCCTCCTATCTCCTGGCTTCCTCGAGCCTTCCCTGACTTGAACTCCAAGTCTCCCGGATCATATCCTTTCCAAAAATCACGCTCCCGAAGGTTTCATTCCGTTTGGACTCCGTTTGATATTCCTTTTCTTCAAAATACTAAAACAGGCAATAAAACAACAATATGGGCTGGGCCTCCGGTTAATAGGTTAGTCCCAAAAGTAATATAAAAGTGTATAATAAAGCCCGTAATCATTGAAAACAAATAATAAAATAGCATGAATGCTTCATAAATTTTAGATACATTGGAGACGTATCAAAGTGACATGAGTACCATCTATTGCCCCAATGCAATCCTGAAAATGGCATCACTAGCCTGTGTTAGTGCTCAACTTGAACAATACAAGCATATCAAGCCATGAAAAGTGTATATTATCAATGCTCACCTTGAAGTATGGATACTATCCTGGGCTTCCGCGAATCTTGGGTGGAGTCTGGCCAGATGGTCTACTGAACATCTCTCCTCTAAGCTCCCCAACAGCAAAAAGCACTTGCTTGAAGTACCTAGAGATGGTCTCTATTGATCTCCTGAACGTGTTGTGAATGACCCTGAACCTCTGGTTATGGCTAACAACATGGAGGAACATGGCCACTTGCTCTTCGACACTGGTGTTGATTCTATCTTGTAACAGGCCCCTGTCCTGAAGGTCTCGACAAGCTTGACAAATGCTGCTCTTTTCATTCTAAGCATCCACACAACCTCGACGTCATTGCAGTTGTAGATGTAGTTCAGATTTTGGATCCTCTCCTGTTTCTGGGGAAACAATGGACCATAGCGGATCAAAGGTCTCCCAGCACGGCGAACAGCTCTCTGGTGCATGAACATGACCCATACCTGAATCACACTAATCAGTGCTGCTGCCTGGATTATCAGCCTAATCCGTGCGTCCATAACCTAGTCGACATCGACGGTTCGTTCAGTGGGAAATCAATCCTACACCTAGCTTAACGGCCTAACCACTGAGCTAACAAAGGGGGGAGGGGGTGCTGCTTACCGGCATCGGAGATGAGGACGACGTAGGGGGAGCCATGGCACAGACTAGGTCGACCAGACGGTGGCCAACAGCAAGGAGAGCACCAGATCCACCGCAAACGCCACGGCCTCTTCCATCGCCGCCGCCGCCTATAGCGCAGATCTGAAATCGCAGCCGCCACCGGTGGTGAGGCAGTAGGGAAGAAAGGGAGGCAGTGCCTATGGGTGAGCGAGTGAAAGGGGGGTGAGGCTAATTTGGCATTGGGATGGCGCGCCAGATTTCCATCTCCCGCCATCCCCCCTCGCCCTCGCCTCGCTCCCGCCTGTGCGACCTCGCGCCGCACTCAGCCTGGCTCACGAGAAACTGCCGATCCGAGGGTTTCCAGCGAGTCAGGTTGTGGGTTGCTTTGAGAAGCGTGCGATGCAGTCCCAACAGGAAAACCAGGCAACCAAACAGGCCTCTTTCTTCCCGCGCGGGCCTGGTTGGGCTCGATGCGGGCAACCAAACACGCCCCAATGTGCACATAACCACACTAATTCGGAAATCACTTCCGTACATGGAAGAAGAAGATGCACATCCGTCGTCACCATGGGGAACTGGAACCATAAAAATTAACTATTATCGCGAATGATGGATTGGAAAGTTGTCATTGTTGATGCCATGATCGGATGCCTCACTGCCCTCGCAGCTGTTGCGGCATGGCTAAGATGAGATGTCTTGGGGACGCCACCCCGGTATTCAACCTCCGCTGACGCACACGCCGTCCATGGCTGCCGCAAAGCTTTAGTCGCGAGGACACATGTAACACAAGGAAATGAGCTTGCCACCGTCGTTTGCCAAACTTGCATGACTTCGTCCGGCAGTGGCAAGACGGGTGTGGAGGGGAGGAGACAGAGGCGGTAGTAGCTAGATTTCGCTCGAGCAGTAGGGCGTCTCTCCTGTACTCCCTCCTCTGTTAAAGAGTGTACGTTTGACTCTAAAATTTGTTCACAAAAAAGTGTACTTCTATCTTTCCAATGCACTTGAAGGTAAAAAAATATATTTTTCTCTTGTCACACAGTAATCAAGACCAATAATATACTATACATGGTCTCCTTAATTTCTACATGCACTTAGCTCATTGGGGGTTGGGTAATTAAAGAGGAGAGATATGATGGCTTGCATCTTTCCGATGCATTTTTTACTACACTCAATAGTTTGTCCTAAAATTCCTATATGTACACTTTTCACCGGACGGGAGAGAGTAACTATTTAAAAAAGATCATTTATAAGCTAGTTATCACATGTCACATATGTTTTAAAAGAATGAAGGATAAGAGCATCTGCAGTCGGACGCCCCAAACCGGCCTCAAATGCCCTGGCAGCCCACCCGGTCACTGATTGGTCACAAGAATCTGACCCAGATGGATGCCTCAACCGGGCCTTAAACGCCCGGGCAGCCCACCCGGTCACTGATTGGTCACGAGAATCTGACCTAGATGGGTGCCTCAACCGGGCTTCAAATGCCCGGGCTAACCGGCACCCCTCATATCCATCCCAAATATGGGGCGGATATGAAGGCGCCAGGGCGCGCCCGCCACATCGGACTGACTACACGGTCCCCCACGGAATCTCCCGAAAACCCGGTGGTCTGAAGTTCTAGTTGTATCCTGATCGATACAACTAGAACTGCATACTTGAGATGAGAAATGGATAGTATGGCTCTGGGATTGCTTTCTCGCAGGGAGTCGAGGAAAGATCTCTGGGCGAGGTTGGTGACACTACTACTACTTTACTTTATGCTAGTCTGCACTCTTCTAATGCTGCAAGACCGCTGAAGATGCTAAAGATGCTAGTCTTCGATAGGACTAGGCTCTCCCCTCTATTCTGGCATTTCTGCAGCCCAATCCACATATACAGCCTTCCTTTGCTAACGTTGTATATGTAGTGTAGATCCTTGCTTGCTGAGTACTTCGGATGAGTACTCACGTTTGCTTTGCTTTCTTTTTCCCCATATCCGTTTGATGCAACCAGATAACGGAGCCCCTAAGACCGTTGCCACCGCCGACGGCTACTACTACCCCGAGGGTGCCTACTACTACGTGACGGACGCCGACGAGCAGGAGTAGTTAGGAGGCTCCCAGGCAGGAGGCATTGCCTTTTCGATCATTGTTGTTTTTGTGCTAGCCTTCTTAAGGCAAACTTGTTTAACTCATGTCTGTACTCAGATAATGTTGCTTCCGCTGACTCGTTTGTATTCGAGGTTATGTATTCGAGCCCTCGAGGCCCTAGCTTGAAATATAAAGCTTGTATTATTTTAATTTGTGTCTAGAGTTGTGTTGTGATATCTTCCCTTGAGTCCTTGATCTTGATCGTACACATTTGTGTGTATGATTAGTGTACGATTGAATCGGGGGCGTCACACCCGGATCACCACGTGGCTACCTTGAGATGCAGTGGATCCGGAGGAGGATGTGGGGGACAATGGTGACGGGATCTACAGGCGGAGCAGATGGCCAGTCTCGATTCCCTCCGCTCAGAGACGGCCGCGAAGACCAGACGCCGTCACCAGCAGGAGATGGAGAGGCGCAACAGGCCGCGGAGGAGGCGGAGATGCTCGCCTACATGGATGAGGTTGAGTTGAAGCCCTCCTACGCGTTCGTCCAGTCGGCGCTCGACACCGATGTAGTGGACATCTTCGACGACGAATATTAGCTAGGACAGTATGCAGTATGTGGTGCATAGGATTTCTTTTGCATGCTTTTTTGTAGATATAGAGTTGAAATACGAGAAATTCGAATGCAGAGTGGTTAATGTAAGACATGACCAGTCGGCTGTAGACGGTCTAAGGGGGTGTTTGTTTTCAGGGACTTTTTTGTATAGGGACTAGAAACAGTCCCTCTTAAAGACTTTTTTACCAAACGGGAGGGACTTTTTAGGGACTAAACTAGGCATTTGGGACTAAATGAAGAAGACTCTCAAGGAGAGTCTTTTTTGAGACTTTTCCAACAATGCCCCTCCATGCATCCATTGGTCCGCCACCCCATGATGTTGTTTGATTATTATTTTTCTATATACTAAGAGCAACATGGTCATTTAATAACCTCTAGGATGGGACTAGAGACTTTTTAGTCTCTGAAAACAAACAGGAAGGGACTTTTTAGGGACTAGGGACTTTTTAGTTGGGACTAGAAAAAGGTCTAGGACTTACCAATCAAAGAGGGCCTAACTAGTGCGTTTGCTTCATACGTGGAAAATGCAACAGTCTACCCCGAAACTTGTCCTAATTCAGTCAGTCGGTGTGATTCTCGTGGGTTACGAGGCCACGGCCCACGGGGGAGGTTTGGTGGGGCGGCGTAGACTGCAGAGTGCATACAAGCGAGGACAGAGCGGGGGAGAGAGACGGGTGGACGGACAGGGACACGCTCGCACACATGATGCCAGCCAGGTTCCGCTGGGCTATCGCTGTCGCTAAATCAGAAGCTTGTGCATGGCTGCGCTGTAAGAAACCATTTGTTATCGACCAAGCGGCCACTGCGTACGGGTGCGTGTTCCGTCACCTGTCACGTCACCCATTTTCTTTCTCTTTGGGCGCTCGCGATCGAGATTTGCGGTCTCCCATGTGGCCACATGTACGTGTACGTACGCGCATGAGACGAGTTCAGGGTATGAGACATGAGATTCGTATGTACCCCGTACTTGGTAGTAAGACAGTGGCAGCTGTATTCATGTTAGCAAGCACCGTAACGTCGATAGATACGGCGGAGAACATGCATGCAGGTGCAGGTGCTGTGGATCCATTCATTCATTCATAGCAGCCGCCTCCGGCAGTGTAGAGTGTGGCCCCGTTGATTCTGTGCCTGTGCTGTACTGCACTACGTGGCCTGGAAGATACTACTCGGCCCGGGAGGAGTCGGCGGATCGGACGTCGTGTCCGGGTCGCTGCGCCGTCGCCGTCGACGTCGATCTCTTTCTTCTCGCTGCTGCATGCTGCGTACGCTACTTTTGCGTCGGCGACCGCGTTTCCGTCCCCCAACCCAACAGGCCAATATATTACGGCTACCCGATCTCCGTCGACCAGCACCCTAATTCCCGCCGAACATAAAATACAGAGCACCCAAATTCAGAGCTAGTAGTACGTACGACTAGGAAGCAGTGTAGCACACGACGTGATGTGAGGTGAGGTGAGGTGCGGCGGGCACGGCCCCAAAGTGGCAAGCAAGAGAGTACGTTGGGCGGGCGCTGTCGACCCATCAATGATTCGACGTGGACACCCCGATTGCAGTAGAGCCAACCACGACTCTCTCCTCATGGCGAGTCTGTACTACGACGCACCCACGCACGCATACTGTCGGTGCGTCCACTACGACTACTACTAGCTCGATGCGAATGGTCGAGGCACCAGCTTTGCGTGCCGACGATTTATATATTTTCTTAAAGAAATTCAGCATCATGCATGTTGCCTCCGAAAGTACACATTTCCTACAGCAATCATTCGTACCACCAACTGATGAATGTGCTAGTACATATTTTATATACGTGTCCAACTGGCGTTTTCAGATCGGACATACTTACGAGCCACTCACCCGGCCGACAGAAAGAAACGGCATCATACAGGCAGGATTGGTAGCATGTTGTACAGTCCTCTTCTCAACCTTGTGCTTATACTTCTGCTTGGAGGTAAAGCATCCACATCCAACTTGGGCTCTGCCTGCCTGGCTTGACCGCCACATGCAGCCACTAGGTAATTTGTTAGCAGGGACGGCGGCGCTAGGGGTATTCTTGGCTCTTCATGTGAATACCCATGATTTTTACAAAACGGTGTTGACTTTGGCAAAAGAGTGACAATTTTTGAAAAACAGCAATAATTTTGGCAAAATGAGTACACATGAATACCCGGTTGCAAATTCCTGAAGCCGCCACTGTTGTTAGTGCAAAAACCGTCGAAAACTGTCGCCCATTGGATTTAGACCGTGTGCTTCTGGGGGCGTTTGCTGGGATCTCAACCCTAGCGAACCCTCGCCAGATAGCTTTACCAATTGGGCGTGGCCAGAAATCAGTCAGCTGAAATTTTTGTTTCAGGTCAGTCGATTCTTGAATCGTTGGATGCGAAATCAATGGCCCACGGTTTTTCTTCAACCTCTCGACGCATCTTCTTCTTGGAGCCGCTAGCCACCACCGGCCTAACCGCCCCGCCCTCTCCGGAACCACTTCCCACCGCCTGTTCTCCACCACCCCGGCCATTCCTCTAGGCCCCCCACGCTGAGCTTTTTCTCCAACGAATCCCTATACCACCACGCCCACACACCACTGTCCACAAACAACCTCCAACTTGAACCTTAAGATAGATACTGGGGTGATGACGGCGAGCCCCTTCCTTCTCTCCGGCGAGGCCCTCCCTTCTTCTTTCTTCATTCAAAAATCGACTGACGCCGAAATAAAAAATCAGCTGGCGTATATGTACCTAAACTGTTACCGATTATATAATTAATAAACACAACCAACGCAGAGGGGCTGTACATTGAGAATGTAGTGAAAAATTACGTGGGTTGCTAAAAAAATGTCGAAACCTTGCCTGCGGTGCAGATTCACAATCGTTTCGGGTTCAGGCTCTCAAGGTAGTTCGTGAATCACATCACCTACGGCCACGGAGCGTAAATACGAGAGAAAGTTGCTGTCAGATTAGCTAGCTCGCAAAGAATTTCCACCGCGCGCGCATCTTCTCAGCTCACACTCTCACCAGTCCCGTCTCGTCGCCACCCACCGCCACTATAAGTCTATTAAACACACACTGCGAGATCGCGCTCCCTCCAAGACCAGCTCCCTCTCGCCAGCCCGCCCCACCCACCAACCCATTGCCCGCCGGGACACCACCACGGCAATGGCGTCGGCGTCGCGGATCCTGCTCGTGGCCGCGCTGCTCCTGGCGGCGTCGGCAATGACGTCCGCGCAGAAGGCGAAGGCGCCCGCGAAGCCGGCCCCCGCGGCCGCCGACGCGCCCGCCGCCGTCGAGGCGCCCGCGAAGCCCGCCCCGGCCGCAGCCGACGCGCCCGGCGCGGCTGCCGCCGACGGGAAGCCGCCGACGGACGTGACGGCCATGCTGGAGAAGTCCGGCAAGTACTCCAAGTTCGTGCAGCTGCTCAAGGAGACCCGCGTGGAGACGCAGATCAACGCGCAGCTGACGGACAGCTACAACGGGCTGACCATCTTCGCGCCCACCGACGCCGCCATCGACGGGCTCAAGGCCGGCACCCTCAACGGGCTCTCCTCCCAGGAGCAGATCCAGATGGTGCTCTACTGCGTGCTCCCCCGCTTCTACTCGCTCTCCATGCTCGGCACCCTCAACGGCAAGGTCAGCACGCAGGCGTCCGGCCACTCCGGCCCCTACACCTACAAGATCAAGCCCTCCGGCAACAACGTCAACGTCTCCACCGGCGTCAAGGGCAACAACATGCTCCTCGGCAGCGTCGTCAGCAAGGACTTCCCGCTGGCCTGCTACTCCGTGGACAAGATGCCACTCCCCTACGAGCTGTTCGGCCCGCAGCCGCCCACCCCGGCGCCCGCCCCCGCCCCGGCCCCCACCAAGTCCAAGCCCAAGAAGAAGAAGAAGTCCGCCGGGATCGCCGAGGCGCCCGAGGCCGACGACGCCACCGCCGACGACGACACCGAGAAGTCCGCCGCCGCGCCCCTCACCGGCGTCGCCAGGTGGGCCGCCGTCCTCGGTGCCGCCGTCCTCGGCGCCATGTTCTGATCCGAGAATACAACACATGGTGGTGTGGTGGTGCCATCTTTCTTGCTCCGTGCGTGATCGAGTTGCGTTGGCGGATGGATCGGACCATTGGTCGATCCCTGTACCGATAGATACTGTGATCTCATGATGTGTGTGCCCATCGGCTTTATTCTTTCTCTTTTTCTTCCTTTCTTCTGATGAAAACTTCTTCTCTCAATTCTTGTTGATTTGTATGCTGTAATTTATGTGATATACTAGTGCTTCTCGAATTCATTCATCGGATCCCACAAACACATTTCTAAACACATTTCTAGTAGTACCAGTACCCGCGATGTTGATCTGTCTGCCTCGCCTTGTTCCGGCGGCGTTCAAGATCAGATCTGTTCTTGCGAAAGCAGGGGAGACCGTGCAATAATGTTGCCTCCCACATTCCGTGGTAGCATACGGAAAGCAGGGTGGCAGATCCAAAACATCACTGCCACTACGGTGGAGTACTAGATCTTGGATGCCATTGCCAGCGATGCTTTGCTCTGCGGCCGAAAGGGCACCGCCACCGGCCATTTCTATATCGTTCCTGCATGCATCTCGATGCAGTGTGCACTTCACTCCACTCCAAAAGCGACGCTGTACGACGGCATCTCCAGACATGATCATAAACAAATCTGAGCAAATACAGTATACCGTTGCTGCTGGCTCGAGTTTGTACAGCCATCGGCGAGAGCAGAGCTTGAGATGCGACTCAAAGCAAGCCAAAGAATTGAGAAAAAGAAAGATTTTGGATGGATTGGAGCGGTGCATTATTGTAGTGGCCGTAGGGTGCGCCGGACAGGGACCATTCGCGCTTAGAAAACTTGATCAAGGGTGGCGTTTGGCGCGGGATCGCTCTGGCTCGACTCACATGGAATGGAACCGACCCACCTACCGACTCACTGACTGACGACCGCGCTGGATCTGGCGTTGCTCGTGTGTTGTTTTAGGCTGACATCCGTCGATGATGGGGTGCCTCCTCCGCCTTGCATGTGATCCTAGTCATGAACCCAATTAACTTCTGGCTAGCGGCCGCCCGGATCTGAGGTCCAGTGTTTGCACTCGGTCCGGAGGACGGTCGTTAATTATACTCACTTTACTCTCAGCAAAATTGAGCATCACGATTCTAATTAAGCTGCGTGCTCCTATAAAGTGTAAAGAGTTTCATGCTCCTATTTTATTTAGGGAGTTGTATGCTCTTGTCAAACATATGCATTCACAACCAAAAAACGCCGGATGTTCTTAAGTTATTTACACGCGGCCGATCTCAGATGTTGTCGGGCTGGTTGTCCATGAAAAAACTCAATTTTGCCTTTGGGTTCAGCAGTCCTAGCCAAATTCTTCACTGTGTAGTGAGTGAATTGCAAAAAACCACCACATTTGAAGCTCAAGCAACAGATTGCCACCACATTTGTTGCGCGTCCCAAAAATCCACCACTTTTGTTGTAAATTTTCACAATAAAAACAAATGACCGCTTTGCCGCAGTTAACCCGATTTCTGACAGGGCTGGCCCACCCGTCAGGTGCCACGTCGCACAAACCAGACGGCACACGGTTAGACGGCCGTTAGGGCACGTGCGTGGTCAAAGCATTGCCCTCCACTCGCCGCCGCTCCACTCGCTCACTCTCACTCTCACTCCCCCCCCCCCCACTCTGCTCTGTCCTCTGATGTCACCGCCGGAGCTCTTCGCCGCCGCTGGAGGCATGGTTCCCTCGCCGCCATTGAAGATGCCGTCGTGGAATGATGGAGAGGAGAGCAGCGAGGAGGAGCTGGTCGGCATGGAGCTGGAGCAAAACTGGGTAAGAAATCTGATCTGTTTCGCACCGAGGGTTAGGGTTAGGGTTCAAGTGTTCTTCGTTTTGAGACAATGGTTTGGAGCACTTGCGCTATGTTCTGAGGTTCATTACTGTGCTACAATGCAGGCGAACCCTGACACCACCATAGATGCATCCTTCTGTGGTAGAGCTGCAGATGCAAGCATCACATGTAGACTGCACTTGGCCCCATGCATGAAATATATTGCATTTGAAGGAAAGGACACTGGGAGGAGGTTCTATGGATGTGCTGTTCCTCAGGTCAGTCAGTAATATCCAACTAGGGTTTGTGTTTGTGGTAGTTAGTCTGCAAGAATAAAATTATGTCAGTAAATTCAGTTAATGAAGCATGGTTTGGACTGTCTGAAGATGCAACAATAAAATTATGTCAGTAAAGTAAGTAAATGAAACATGATTTGGACTGTCTGCAAATGCAAGAATAAAATCATGTCAGTAAATTTAGTTAATGAAACATGATTTATGCCAGTAAAGTAAGTAAATTCAGTTAAATGAAACATGATGCAGCAATTGCAAGATGCAGAAACATAGATGGAAGCATGTATATTAGTTTTATGATACCCAAATTGAAGCATTGACCCTATTGTTCTGATATTTGTACTGTCTGTCTGTACATGATTTGTACTGTTCTGATATTCAGTTAATGTGGTGGTATCTGAAAGTTTGAAGCTAGCATATTTATGATACTTGATGCAGGATGGTATTGATTGTGGAGTTGCTCAGTGGGTTGATGCCCCATGGCCTTCTATTCTGCAAAGATGTTTGGTGAAGATATGGGAGATGTTTCATGAGGAGAACAATGGCAGAATGATTGACCATGAGAAGTATAAGAAAGAGTTGGAGAAGGTGTACAAGGAGTTGGATACACTTGGTGATCAGTACAGTCAGCTGGTTGAGGATGTCACCAAGATGTTTGATTGGGCAGATCAGAACAACAGGGTCATTAGTGATGAAGAGTTCAAGCAGAAGCAGATGGATGTGGACAAGGACATGGAGAAGCTAGCTATCAGCAAGGAGAAGGACAGTGATGGCATTGGCAAGATGAAGGAGATGGAGAAACTAGCTCAGGAGCTCAAGGAGATGAAGTGCATTTATAGATCTCAGGGAGAGATCATTAGGAACACCAGGAAGGAGAGGGATGGCTTTAAGAAAGAGAGGGACTGGCTGATAGAGGAGAAGAAGAGGCTGGAGTTTCTGGTGGGTGATCTTATGAAAGCTGGTCATGGCAACAAGGGAAAGCTTGAGAAGATCAAGTCAATCCTTGCTGAGTGAACAATGATGTTCATCAGTTATGTTAAGCTAATATGTGGCCTTGGAACAATATAGCTGGCCTTGGGGTTGTATATTTTGGGAATCCACCTAGTTATGTAATGACTGTAATGATTATCTGCAAAACTACCTCCAGTTAAGTTATGTAATGTATGTAATGACTAGCTGCAAAAATACCCCTATTATTTAAGGTTGTTAGCTCTCTATAGTAAGAGCATAGTAAGAGCTATATTATTCTGCTTGTTTGGACTAAATGGTCAGTGCTCAAGACCAACTGGGCATGGCCAAATTGGGCAAATGCTTACAGAAGGTAAATTGTTGATCACATAAACCACAAAGAAAATGCCAAAACCACCATTAAGCAGCAAATGCCAAAATCAAACAAGTTCTGAACCATACTAGTTCTCAGCCATAATAGTTCTGAAGCACAATTGCTCTCAGGCATAATAGTTCTCAAGCTAAATAGTACTAACACAAACAAGTTCTCAAGCTAAATACTGATTACACATAGCAGTTCTCAAGGCAGGCATAGTTTTTGAAACTTAGAAATACTTAAGGCAGGTAGTTCAAAAGACAACAACCAAATTGTGCACTGACTAGTTGCCACTAGCATAAAAGTAACCCCTCATCCTGGTGTTCTGGAACCTCTTCGTTTTGGACCCTACTGTTGCTCCCTCTGTTGTAGTTGCAGCCCTAGGTGCCATGTAGGGCCTTCCACCTCTCCTGCTGGGTGCATTGCTTGAACCTGAAGCTCTTGTGGAAGCCTGGGAAGGAGTAGTAGCAGCAGCTGTTCTTCTTGGCCTTGTAGAAGCACCAGGCTGGGCAGGACTAATAGCAGCAGCAGTTGTTTTTCTTCCCCTTGTAGATGTAGCAGGCTGGGAAGGACCACCAGAAGTTGTTTTTCTTCCCCTAGTTGTTGCAGCAGGTGGTGCACTAGTTGCAGGCTGGGCAGATGCAGCAGAACTCCCCCCAGCTTCATGGTACTGAGTTCTGGTTGTCTAAGAGAGCACACATCATAGCCCAACAATTAGGAGGAAGCCATCAAATGATTAAAACAATGAAAACTGTTGAGGGCAATAGGTGCATAATCCATACCTTGTGCTTGTCCTTTCTTGCCTGAAGATGAGGCTTCAGGGGCTGAGGGCAATAGGTGTACCTATGTTTCTGCATCTTGTAGTTGCTGCAGGTGATAGTTGCCATCCTTGATGTATCCTTCCTTGTTGGGACCTCAAATTGCCCCTTCCTCCTAGCTGTTTGCTTCCTGCCCTTCTTCTCTTTGAACACTGGTGGATCTATGTCAGCAGTTAGTGTCTTAGGCCAACAGTCGGGTCCTGGTACAGGGTAGATGATGTGCTTGTATGTTTCCTTATACAATGGTTTTTTGAAGAACTCATGCACATAGTCTTCTGGCTGTCCCTTCACTCTTGTAATGGCAGAAACTGCATGGTTACATGGCCAACCACATAGGTCCCACTTCTTGCAGTCACAGGTCCACTTATCAAGGTTCACACAGTAGGTAGACTCCCCACTAGTGACTTGCCAAATACCAGGGCCTGCCATGTAAGCAGTGCAATGCCTAGAGTACTTCTTTGACTCCTCCAACTTCTCCATATAAGTGGGTGTTATCTCCCACTTACTCTTCTCTGTCTTCTCTCTGACTGCTTGGTACTTAACCATCAACTTAGTTCTGAATCCATCTACACAACTCCTTATTGGCTTGTTCCTCACATCTAGTATCATCTTGTTAAATACTTCACTAAGATTGTTGACTACTAGGTCTGTCTTGCATGTGTGATCCATAGCATGCCTTGCCCAAGTCTCTTTAGGGATATTAGAAAGCCACTTCCAAGCATCTTCATCCTCCTTTTTCAGTTCATTCATTGCAACCTCAAAACCATTCTTTATGTAAGAATATGCAACATTGTCCATATGCTTCTTCAACTCCTCACTCCTGTAGCCTGCTGACTGGAAATTTGCATAGATATGTCTAAGACAATATCTTTGAGGTGAGTGTGGGAACACAGCTTGAATTGCATTCAACAGCCCCTGTTTAAGTAGTAATAGAGATTATTATTCATGTAACTTGCTCCTTCCATGCATAATACAAATTATTATTTGTACAACTTGCTAATTCAATCGTGAAATGAAAAATATACCTTCTGTCTATCAGAGATGATTGTGTATGTGCCCCACTTGTTCCCTTCTCCAATGCAAGCTCTTAACTGGCTAAGAAACCAAGTCCAACTATCCTTGTCCTCCTTATCAACAATACCAATTGCAGTAGGGAATATGTTGTTATTCCCATCCCTCCCAGTGGCAGCAAGTATCTGTTGCCCAGTAGAAAGCTTGATAAAGAAGCCATCTAAACATGTATTAAAGCAGTGAAATGAGTGCATTATTAAGTACAAGATATTAGCAGTGAACTGGAGTAATGTAGAATGCATATAATACCTATAAATGGCCTACACCCATTCAAGAAACCTTCTTTTGAAGCATTCAGACAGTAGAACATGTAGCGGAACCTAGGATTTGGACTAGGATGGAGCTCAAGCTTTGTGGTAGTCACAATGCATCTGCTCCCAGGTTTGGTATCAAGCACAGCCGAAGATAATCCCTAAACCTTGTATATTGTCCCTTCATGTCACCTTCCACCACTTCAATGGCCAATGACCTTGCCCTGTAGGCCTTTGTCTTTGGCACTTCAAGCCCATACTTAGTCTTTGTTCTTTTTAAAATTGCATCAACACCAGCCCTTGGATTATCTCTCAGTTGCTGCTCACAGGTTCTGGCCATCCAGTCAACTGTCACTTTGGTTTTTTCTCCATGTGCACCACAAGTGTGTAACAACTTGATCTTCTTGATGCAGAATGTTTTCTCATAAGCAATTGTTGATGCAGTCATGAAAAAGGACACCCATTGTCCCTTTCTGTGCAATGCACAATGATCCTATCCTTGCAGTTCCTATGGTACACAAAATTTCTAAGGATTCTGATATGAAAATTCCTAAGTGCTCTTCTAAACTGATACACATCAGTGAAGCATATACTCATGCAAAGTTGGTCGTGGGCATCTGGCTTGCTCTCATCATACCAGATCCTAGTCCTGGCCCTCTTGGCTTGACTCTTCCTTCCACAAGGCAGTGGCAAACCTGACTCATCATCTGATTCACTAATGCCATAGTCCCCAGGGAAACAAGCTGAATCATCTGATGGAATGAAATCAGGAATTACCTCAATGTCAGCTTCATGGTGTGATCTTGTAGTGGGGCCTGCTTTGTCTATTTTCTTAAATGTTTGAGGAAGTGGTGTCTCAGGTTCTGTGTCTGAGTCCTCTGCCTCTGGACAAATCTCTTCCACTTCTGTGTCTCCTTCAAAGTGATGCATAGGATCCTCTCTCTGTTTCCTTTTCTGCTTCAACTTCTCAATGATTTCATCTTCCTCCTCATTACCTATGTTGTGCTCTTCCTCTTTCTCCTCACACCAGTTCAAATCAACAAACACTTCATCATCAGAGGGGCTAACATCTTCATGTAATTTCTCTTTGCCCTTTGCTTTTCTCAAAGTCATGCTCTGTTGTGTATTAATGTAAGCAGCCTCTTCACCTGGCTCTATAACAGCAATAGGAACAACATACAACTCCTCAACTGTGTCTTCAACAGAAATAGGGAACAATACTCCTGCCTCATCTATAGAAATAATGTTGGAATCCCCCACATTATTTATAGGTACTTGTTCCTCCATAATATTTGCCCTGTTAAACTCTCTTGGATTAGGCTCATTAGCCTTAATTACAGTTATGTTGAGCACCTTCTGCTCATCATAATGGTCTAGCATCTCCTCCACACTCTCTTCACTGTCAATAACCTGCATCCCTGCTGCCCCCTTTCCCTCTTCTTTCATATAGAACATGTAGTCAGCTTCAGTATATCCCTCTTCAGTCTCTAGCAGTGCTAACATGTTGATATAAGTGATTTTTGACAGAGAAATGGTCCTTTCCAAGTTGTCTTTCCCTTTAAAATGGTACCTTATTTCCCATATCTCATCATCCAAACTACACAAAATGTAGGAGAATTAGTGCTTGATTGATTGATTCAGTTCCACATAATTTACAGGACAACAATTAAGTGTAATTAACAAGGAGTAAACAAAGCATTCATGCATAAATCCATAAACCCAGAGCTATAATTCCTACTGTAACATGTTATACAGAGAATATATTAACTATATCAGCCCTAAAATGGAACAGCCCTAAAATAATCTTCAGTAATCCAGTAAACAAAGCCCTAAAATGAAACGGCCCTAAAATCTAACAGCCCATTAACAAACACAAAGATGCACTATTTGTAGACCTAAAATCTCAATCCAGTGAATGCAGTTACATGGAAGAGAGGGGTGGAGGGGGGTGGACGAGGAAGAAATCTTACCACACGCCGCCGAACCCTGAAGCCCATTGATGGCCTTCTCCAACGCCAGAAGCCCTGATCTTGCGTGCTAGGGCCGCCGCCGCACGACGCTCAAGGTCCCACTCCGGCGGCGAAGGGGGCGAAGGGGATCGCTCCGGTGAAGGAGCTCGCTGCGTCGGCAAACTACTGTTGCCGAGCCAGTTGTCTACCTCCGAGAACCCATCACCATCGCCTCCAGTCCCTCCGCCTCCTGCTGACTCACCGCCGCCGCCGCTAGGTTTAGCCGCCGCCGTCATCGCAGGACAGAGAGAGAGAGAGACGGGGGAGAAAGAGGGGGAGAATGGGCCAAGCAGACTGAGAGGGCAACGCTTTGACCACGCGCGTGCCCTAACGGCCGTCAACCCGTGCGCCGTCTGGTTTGTGTGACGTGGCACCTGACGGGTGGGCCAGCCCTGTCAGAAATCGGGTTAACTGCGGCAAAGCGGTCATTTGTTTTTATTGCGAAAATTTACAACAAAAGTGGTGGATTTTTGGGACGCGCAACAAATGTGGTGGCAATCTGTTGCTTGAGCTTCAAATGTGGTGGTTTTTTGCAATTCACTCCTATGCGGTCGGTTGACTCCTCAAAATCGGTCACTAGGCGCTTCAACATCCTACCATGGTATGCTTGCATGTTCTTCGCTGCGTTGAGATCCAAGTCCGATATCCTAATGGTCAACATTTTGATGTCCTCCGAAGCAGCCGCGAGCTCAGCTTTCTTCTCTTGGAGCTTGATCATCTTGGCTTGCACCACGATGAACGTGTCAAACCTCTCAGCCTTCTTTTCCTCCTCCACATTATTGTGCTTGACACATGTCTCCTCCTTGTTCGTCATGATGTCCTCAAACCTCTCTGTCATCCTGGTTGCCCCTTCTCGCTTCTCCTTCTCCCCCTCCCACTTTCTTCCCCGGTTCCTAGCAACCATTTTGGCCGGTGCAAGGCTTCCTTTTGTTGGATCACCATATTCATCTACATTGGGCATGGCGGTGGTCTTGACGGAATTGACAACGACATTGAGCCACTTCAGATGCATATTCCACTTCAACAAATAATGCATGAAGAGGAAGTGCTTATTCTCCCTTTTTAGGAACAATGTGACCGCATGGCTAGCCAAGATAGAAAATACAGGATCAACTAGTTGCATATCCGGCCAAATGACCAACACAAGTTGCATATCCGACCAAATCCCCAACACATCGAGCGACAAAAACTTATGATCTCTTGAAGTACCGCGCAACCTGGCCACCATGAAAGGGCATTTATCTTTAAATGGTATTTTGGTCTAATGATAATGTGCTTAATGGAAATAAGGATAGTTGTTAAAAGATTATCTCAGGTCACTGGTTCTTCGAAGGTTTATTATGGAGGTAG
>NC_041381.1:670271244-670277312 GCF_002162155.2 Triticum dicoccoides
CTCGCGCGCTTTAAAAAGGGTAAAGGCGTGGTTTTCTGATTACTCAAAGCTTTGGTTTTGGTTTATTTGAGTCGTAGGTCAATCACACTATCAAGAGCGGTCGAGGTGCTCGAATGGGACTTCAAATATATGCACCAGCTGCCCTACACCTACTACTTCAAAAAGCCTCAAAAATCACTTGTCTAAGTTTCCATGGTCACCATAACCCATTTCTACGAGGTCCAGGGTTAAGTCTCTGAACACCCCCTTCGCACAGCATAGAGGAAATTTCTCTGAACACCTTGTGCGCACGGGGCCAACTTAGCCTATTCGCGCGGGGCCATCTGGTGGCAACATTCACTTTGGACTGGTGGGGTATATAAGCAGCCCTTATTCCTTCTCCATCTGTAACGCTAATGCCTTGTTGAGATGCCACCATTGCTACACTCGATTTTGCTCCATACTCAATCCAACCACGCAAACACTACAATACTTTGGGATTTGAGAGTGCAAGGCCTGATCTACACTCCACCAATCAGATTCATGTTCTCCGCTAGATTTCTTAATCAACACTTGTTACTCTTGGGCCCGATGTATCAAAGATGGATGGTCAAATACCAAGTTTCTCTCCACTTGACAAAAAAGGAGTAGTGTTGAATTGGCTATTGGGCCTATATGTGTGATATAGCTATTTTTTGCAACTAGAGATCAAGTCCTCATCTCTACATAATTTCGCCGGCAAAATTGTGGGATGCGGGGGAAACATGCAATGGTGCCATTATACCGAACAGTGACATATGGGATCTGTCTCCACGGTCTACTAGACCTTTTGTGATCAGTCGAGCTTTCAGTTTTCACATACATCATTCATAACACCCTTCATAGTGAGTAGATCACACAAATGGATCCTGAGACAAGGTTGACGCGTGCTAGTATGTGCGGGCGATGGGCATCTGAATGGACCAGGGCTTGAGGGAGTCAGAAATGGGCCACACCACGCCCCTCGACAACTAGGTGGAATCCTGTCACACATGATAATTTGTATCGCTTCATGGTGGATGCCTCTCCACTAGTCATCGCCAAGAACGGGGTCACCTACAGACCCCGGGCTTCACAAGGTGACCGAGCACATGGCATCGCGGCGCCCTAGAGCTTGGCACTGGCGGAAGCTATCCAAGATGGGTCATGTGGCTCGAAGAGGCATGAAAGTACATCCAAGGGGTACGACACGGACTATGTGAGGGTCCAAGCGGGTCACCACCATCGCCTGGTGGGCCATCTCCGAACACGCTGGACCTCTACGACAATGTAGAGGCCCGTCAGAATTGTTGGCATTGAGATCTTGGGTGTGTCAAACTATCACTCATACTCGATGACGAGGAGTGCCGCATCGTAGTAACCATCAGACATGCAGATCTCCAAAATCTCCATGGGGTTGCCCATGCCGCCAACGGAGTGGCAGGTGCGTAGTAGGTTCCAATGCTTGATGAGGTAGCCAACAATCGCCAATGTTTGTGTAGCCACGATGCGTGAAGCGGAGCTGGTTCAGAGCCTCCTCGTGTCGCTCGAAGTAGACATGTCCTCTTGGACTTCGAACACACTCTCTTCCATCGCGAACTTGCACGACATGGATGTGCGGAACAAAACGAGGCTGGTGACGTGGGAGCTTGTGGTCGTCCATGCCTCCATGCCCAGGAGGCATGAAGAGTAACGTTGATCAAACCAGTGGCATGGGCGAAGTCGCGTCAGGATCAACACGGGAGAAGTGGTAGCGCTCGAAGCAAAAATACTACACTTACGGGTGAGGGAGTCCTGGACTAAGGGGTCCTCGGGCGTTCGGTCTATTCGATATGGGCCGGACTAATGGGCTGTCAAGATACAAGGAAGAAGACCACTTCTCGTGTCCGGTTGGGACTCCCGTATACGTGAACGGCAAGTTTAGGTGTCCGGGTATATTATTTCCTTTCTATGGAACCGACTTTGTACAACCCTAGGCCCCTCCAGTATCTATATAAACCGGAGGGTTTAGAGCGAAGGCAGGATCATTACATTGACAAGCTAGCCAAGTTAGGGTTTAGCCACTACGATCTCGAGGTAGATCAACTCTTGTAACCCCTATACTCATCAAATATAATCAAGCAGGAGTAGGGTTTTACCTCCAATAAGAGCGTCCGAACCTGGGTAAATACTGTGTCCCTTTGATTATCGTTACCATCAATCCGCAGACATACAGCTTGGGCCCCCCTACCCGAGATTTGCCGGTTTTGACACAGACATTGGTGCTTTCATTGAGAGCTCTGCTGTGTTGTCAACAGAAGGATCAATGGCTCGCCTCTTCATCAATGATGATGCTATGTCTAGGGAAACTTTTCTTCCAGGACAAGTCTTTGTGTTCGGTGGCTTCGTGCTTCGTGCCAACTCGACCGACCACCTTGAGCAGGTCGACAGTTACGCCCCCGGCCATCAGATCAGGTTCAGAAATCTGAACTATGTCGCCAATATTCGAGGAGATCTGATCTTCGAGGGGTTCGCGGCCTCGAGTGCCGCCCCCTACCATCACGGAGGAAGCTCTTCGGATCCGCTCTTATATCCCCTCCAGGAGCTGACGCTCGCGCCTGCCTCAGCCTTATATCCAGAGCAGGTCATATCATCCGAAGATGGGAGGATCAGCTCCGCCAGACTCTTTTCTATCATGGAACTTCCAACCGGAGATCCAGACGCGATCTTGGACTCACCTCTGGATGATGCCTCCGAACTATCGACGTTTGCGTCGATCGGGCCCGACCAGGTGTCTATCACCGAAGTCAGCCCTACAGATCCGCAGATTCCTACTGAGCTTTCACCCTTGGACGAAGCATTGGGCTTAATGCGGTCTCTCACCATCACGGAAGCTTTACCTCCGAACTACGCCCAACATGGGCTAGGGGTTGAGAGCGGGGAATTTTATGACCCGCCCACCACCCACTTAATAGCCACCATCGAGGATTTAACTGACATGCTAGACTATGCGTTCGAAGACATCGACGGTGCCGACGCGGAATCAAGCCAAGTCCCACCTATCACAGGGCGTTGGACAGCCACTTCTACCTATGACGTATACATGGTGGACACTCCTGACGAAAAGGACGACGAGGATAATCAGAACCCCGATAAGGACAAGCCCGTCGACGAACCACCAAAGTGCCGGCGCCAGCGGCGCCGCTCACGATCACGTCGGGCAAGGGACAGCAACACTGGCACCGGAGACAATGAGACTCTGGATAATGCCGAGGACCCCGAACACCCCGCTGAGCCCACGTCCGAACAGGATGATAGGGAGGAGGGTTAGTATAGCCCCAAACTTGTTGATCATGAAGGTTCAGAAGACAACAACTATATGCCAGTCTCCGAAGAAGATGTTAGCCTTGGTGACGAAGATTTTATCTTCCCAGAGGAACCTCTCGAATAAGAACGCTTTAAGCGACAGCTAATCGCCACTGCGCTGAGCCTGAAAAAGAAGCAGCAGCAGCTCAAAGCTGAACATGATACGCTCAATGAAAGGTGGACCAAGGTACTGGCCGCCGAGGAGTACGACCCCGAGCGACCCGTAAAAAGTTGCCCCAAGTGCAAGCTGCTGCCGCGATTCGATGATGAAGCCCTTGAGCCAATACCGTCGAAATATAATCAGGCAGATCAACCATACCGACCACCACGTGGATGGATAAAGCGGCACATCAAGCCGAACATCAGCCCGCACCCCCTCGGCGAAGAGGCAAGGAAAAAATAGCTGCGGGCTATACATATGACTTGCATCAGGACCTGGCCAATAAAGTCGGTCGGCGCGATCGATCTATGGATCAAGAGGCCGTGCCCCGGCACGAGATCACAACTATGAAGGCCCGTGTGATGAACATTACAATATTCGGGATCAGCACCGAACTCGGATGTCATCCAATCTCCGCCGTGATGTCGCACGGTATAGGGGTGCCGCACACCCCATGTGCTTCATCGATGAGGTAATGCAACTCCAGTTTCTAGAAGGGTTCAAACCCGTAAACATCGAGCAGTACGATGGTACGACGGATCCGGCCGTATGGATCGAGGATTTTCTTCTCCACATTCATATGGCTCGTGGAGATGACCTTCATGCCATTAAATATCTTTCTCCAAAGCTGGAAGGACCAGCATGGCACTGGCTGAACAGCCTCCCAGAGAACTCCATTGGAAGCTGGGAAGATTTAGAGGACGCTTTTCGGGCTAACTTCCAGGGCACTTATGTCCGGTCACCGGATGCTGATGACCTCATTCACATAATCCAGCAACCTGGCGAATCAGCTCGCAAGCTTTGGAATCGATTCCTAACTAAAAAGAACCAAATCATGGATGTCCGGACGCCGAAGCCTTAGCGGCCTTCAGTCATAGCGTCTGTGACGAATGGCTCGCCCGACACCTCGGGTAGGAAAAGCCGAAGACCATGGCAGCTTTAACTACATTCATGACCCGTTTCTGTGCGGGTGAAGATAGCTGGTTGGCTCATAGAAGCAACATCTCTAGCGACCCCGACACTTTTGAGGCCAGGGACGGCAATGGTAAACCATACCGCAATAAAAACAAACGTCGTAGCAACAACGATGACACAGAGGACACGACAGTCAACGCCGTATTCAGTGGTTCTAAACCCGGTCAACGGAAGAAACCTTTTAAAGGCAACGGGGATGGTCCATCCAACTTGGACAAAATACTTGAGAGGCCCTGTCAGATTCATGGCACACTCGATAAGCCTGCCAACCAGACCAACCAAAAATGTTGGGTTTTCAAACAGGCCGGTAAGATAAACACCGAACACAAGGGAAAGGGACCTCCAAGTGAGGACGATGATGAGCCCCGACAGCCCATCGGGGGCCAAAAGCAGTTCCCCCCTGAAGCGAAAACAGTGAACATGATCTATGTCACTCACATTCCCAAAAGGGAGCGCAAGCGCGCACTAAGGGACGTCTACGCCGTAGAGCATGTCGCCCCACAATTCAATCCATGGGCAGCCTGTCCGATCATCTTGGATCGCAAGGACCACCCAACCAGTATCCGTACGGTGGTTCGGCCGCCCTGGTACTTGATCCAATCATTGACGGATACCATCTCACTAGAGTCCTTATGGACGGCGGCAGCAATCTCAACTTGATTTATCAAGACACTGTCCGCAAGATGGGCATCGACCCATCAAGAATCAAGCCTAGTAACACCACCTTTAAAGGAGTGATGCCTGGTGTGGAGGCCCGTTGTACGGGCTCATTAACACTGGAGGTGGTATTCGGCTCCCCAGACAATTTCCGAAGTGAAGAACTGATCTTCGATATTGTCCCCTTTCGCAGTGGTTATATATCGTGCACTGCTCGAATGAACTGCTTTCGCTAGCTTTAATGCAGTCTCACACTATGCTTATTTAAAGCTTAAAATTCCCGGACCTCGTGGTGTTATTACAGTCAATGGAAACATGGAGCGCTCCCTCCGTACTAAAGAGCACATTGCGACCCTTGCAGCCGAGGTGTACGGCGACTTATCAAGCTGAATAATTCGTCGGATATTAAAGCCGATGACATCTCTAAACGAGTCCGGTCCACACCGCACCGCGATGATTTAGCGGATCCGGACCTCGATTAGCAGCTTGGCCTCCGCCACTGCCCTATAAGGTTGCGACTTACGTACCGTGCGTACATAACTACGCACTCGAAATACCTTGGGCAATGCCGGAGGCACACTGCGTAAACAGTCCATAGTACGACTTGACCCTATTTGGACATTATACACCTTTTTACTGCAGGTTCATTAAGAGCTCTATCCACTGTATGGTTGCATCAGGGACCCTTTCAAGGCTGGTTTGCCCCTCCTTTACGAACAACCATCTAATACCCCTGTCAAAAGATTCGTTACTAAGGAGAAACGGCGCAGGGCATCACTGGAGTCTTCGAACCATTACTTTTAGGCCCTGTGCTAAACTTTCCCTTATGTAAATTTTTAGGCATGTAACATGACCTTTATATTTATGGCATTATCTGTAGAAACACGCCTCAATGTACTGATAAGGATATAAAGGAAGCGCATGATCCCTTTTT
>NC_041381.1:670277798-670281777 GCF_002162155.2 Triticum dicoccoides
TCACGCTTCGGCATGGCCTTTATACCAGGGGTGGTATTCGGCCCCGCAAACTCTTAAGTCCGAACACCTATAAGGAACTCTTCGGTGTCCCGAATATTGCACTATATGCATCGCCTCCGAATCATGTCTTTGGTCTATATTTGGGTTGCCCGGCTCCTGTGTTTACCACCTTACGTTCCGCAAGTTCGGCTAAGGTAGTAAAGGGAGAACTACTGCGATTGTATTTCCGGTTCGTCCGGTCAAGTACCTCAGTAGAGAAAGCCAAAAACTGGCTGTCATGATAGGTGAGACCTGGTCAGCGATCCAGTGACTTAGTGTAATACTACGAATCGTTTGCGATTCATGCCGTGTTATACGAGGGGCTGGGATCCGACCAAGCCGTGTTGTAAAGGCGCCGCACTCCGGATTGTCGTTCACGCAATAGGGGCTAGTACTTAGCCCCACCAATGGACTCCTATGGCTAAGTGAGGATAATAAAGCCACATAGTACGATTGCCTAGTTCATCTAGCGGACGCCTCCTCCACGGACCAAGACATTGGATAAAGAGCGGACACACGCTTGTGAACACCCCGGAAATACTTTCACAGGGGCGCAAGCCGACGACTGGCAATCTTCACATATAAAACAGCCGAACAGGAGGATAAAATGACCAAATCATAAGGTGCAAGCATAAATATTTAGCATCATGAGTTCATTACATGGTCTTTGCAAACCAAACTCTACTACTCAAATATGATATCCTTTGAACATTGGCCCTCTACAATTCGGGCTCCCTACAGGACCTCGCCAAAGTACCTCTCCGGCCTTCGGTGATCCTTGCCTTCAGGCGGCCCTACGGTGGCAATTTCGATGGTCTTCATCTTCGCCCATTGCACCTTGATGCGGGCGAAGGCCATCCGGGCACCTTCTATGCAGGCCAACCGCTTTATGGCGTCGATCCGGGGACATGCATCGACTAGCCGCCTCACAAGTCCGAAGTAGCTGCTAGGTATAGGCTCGGCCGGCCAAAGACGGACTATTACATCCTTCATGGCCAACCCGGCCACCCTATGCAGCTCGGTCAGCTGCTTTAGCTGATCACTAAGGGGCACCGGATGCTCTGGCGCAAGGTACTGCGACCAGAACAGTTTGTCCGTCGAGTTCCCCTCTTCGGCTCGGAAGAACTCCGCGGTGTCAGTGACGCTCCTGGGCAGATCTGCAAACGCGCCTGGAGAACTCCAAACTTGGGTCAGCAAGATGTATCTCCTACTTACAAATTTGATCTGCAGAAGAAAGGCCTTACCAGCCGCTATGTGCCTCGCCTCCTGGATCTCCTGGCAAGCTCCCTCGGCTTCAACTCGGGCCACCTTCACACTCTGGAGAGCTTTGGCGAGTTCGGAGGCTTGATGCGCATTCTTCTACTCCAAGGACTCGCACTTAGTTATGGCGTCCTTGAGCTCTTGTTCGACCTCGTCCACCCGCACCTCATGCTTTCGGCGGACAGTTTGCTCCGCCTCCAACTCCTTAGCCGCTTTGTCAGCGGCCGCCCTGCTCACCTCCGCCTCCTTTTCTTGGGCACGCACGCTCTTGAGGGACTCGACCTCGGCTGCGCCAACTATGAGTATAAACTCACCCAGTTAAAAGAATTAGCACACATATCACTTCGGGTATGTAAAAGTGTCGCATACCTCGCGTTTCGTCAAACTGCTTGTTGACACGGAAAAGCTCCTCATCGGCTAGTCGAAGCTTCCAATTGAGCTCGAAAACTTCCGCGGCTTCGACAACAGCCGCCAGCTTAGATGCCTGCCTCACACATTAACATAGTATGTTAATAATTTGACTGGGGATCCTCTGTCCGGTTTGTTTTAATCCAAACAGAGTCTCAGGGGCTACTGTCTATACATAGGTTTAACCTTTCACATGAAAAACTAGTCAGAGAATTACATCGCATACCTCAAAGCCCGCCAGTACGCTATTGAAGGCTTCGTTTAGTTTGCTTTTCGCAGACTGAATTTTCTTCATAACCGCACCCATCAGGGTGCGGTGCTCTTCCACAATGGAAGCACGTTGCAGCGCTTCCTCTAGAGCAGGAGCGGCCTCCTAATTAACAAAGGCCACTGATGGAGCTGATGCTCCACCCCCTCCGTCGAAGGAGGATGCTGATACGAACCCGAAGTCACATTGGTCTCCGTACGGTGTTCGACGGGGGCCCAAACTGTAGAGACCCTCCACTCTCGGTGGTCGTGGGGATCGCCGTCCCCTGGTCTGCGGCATCCGAGGTATTAACCTCGGGCTCCCTCTCGATGAGCTTGTCTGCCCCTCCTCGGCCAGGAGAGGTCCTTTGGGATGACACCTCGTTGTCCCCCATTGTAGTGGGAGATGGGGCCTGCGATGGTCCGTCGCTCTCCGCCTCTTCAGGCGCAAGAGAGTTTCCCGACGAGGTCGAGGTGTTCGGGATACTGCATGGAGGGCTGAAATGCGAGCAAAGATACAATTTATATAACGGAGGCGGGTAAGCAGAAATTGAACAAGTAAGATTTTTGATACTTACGATTCGGCCAGGGGCTTCGCCTTGGAAGCCCTCCTCGGGCTGTGTTCGGACTCCGAGTTCGAAGTAACCGAGAGGGTAATCTTCTTCCTCTTTGGCGTCGCCCCCTCTGGGTTCTCGGAGGTCGTCCTCTTCTTCCTCCTCGTCTTGCGAGGAGAGTCGCTCTCCACCACCTCCTCCTCCTCTTCATCCTTGTCTTCCTCATGAGAGGATACGACTTTGGTCCCTCCGGACATAGCATCTGAAGGACCTCTGCGGCGGGGCCCGCCCTTGGGATCCTTGCCCTTCTTCTTGCCCTTCTTCTTGGCGCCTGATAGGGCGCCGGGACTAACATCCCCGTCAGCTGGGGAGTGACTGGGTCTTCAGGTAATGGGGCCAGACTCTTGATCCGCTCCACCTTCTTGGTCCAGCACTGTAAAGAGATGGGCTGATAAGATTCATATCGATCGAAAATATAGAGCGGACATATCTTCGGAAAGCTAATACTTACCAGCGAGGCCAGATTCTCGGCGTCGAGTCCGACGTCTTCGGTCTCCATAGGCCAGCTCTTCTGGGCCTTGAAGAGAAGCTTCCATATTCCTTCGTGCGTCGTGCCGAAGAAGTGCTTCAGGGTCCGCGGCTCCTCCGGATTGAACTCCCACATGGGGGAGGCCCGGCTTGGCAGGGAAGCATGCGGCGGAAGAGCATGATCTGCACCACATTGGTGAGACCAACATTCTTGCCCGCCATGTTGGTGTTGCACATCTGCAGCGTCTGCACCTCCGACTGGGACCCCCCCAGTCGAGGCCCTTAGCAGTCCACTTGGTATGACGCGGCTCGGTGATATAGAACCACTCTTGTTGCCAGACCTTGACGGTCTCAATGAAGGCCCCCTTGGACCATGTGGCGTTGGGAAGCTTGCTAATCATGGCCCCGCCATAGTCCGCATGCTGCCCATCGACCACCTCTGGCTTCACATTGAAGATATTTATCCATAGGCCGAATTGTGGGGGAATGCAGAGTAAAGCCTCGCACACGATGATAAATGCCGAGATGTGGAGGAAAGAGTTCGGGGCTAGATCATGGAAGTCTAGTCCGTAATAGAACATGAGTCCTCGGATGAAGGGCTAGAGTGGAAAACCTAACCTTCTAAGGAAATGGGGGAGGAAAATGACCCTTTTGCCGGCCGCCGGAGTAGGGATGATTTGGCCCTCGTCGGGGAGCCTGTGCGCAATGTTTGTGGCCAAGTACCCCGCGCTCCGGAGATCCTTTATCGCCTTCTCCGTGACGGAGGAGGCCTCTCACTTGCCCTTGGAACCAGATCCGTCCATGGTCGGAGGAGGTGGCAGCCCTGAGGGAGGCGAAAGCTTTCTTTTGGGCGCTAGAGCTTGGGATATTGGAAGGCTGAGGCTGGAAGAAGGTGTGGGGAAGAAAGGAGGAACCTATTGCCCTCTTATAGGTGGTAAAAATGC
>NC_041381.1:670281973-670286354 GCF_002162155.2 Triticum dicoccoides
CGCCTGTTCCTGTGCTGTATGCGGTTGGATTACCCAAATCTTATTGATGAGCAATCCCGTAATAAGTGGGCACGATCTCTGTTTTGACAAGAGGGGCCAAGGGGGCTTGACCTCGAAACACGAGACATGGAGTATAAAAACGGTTCAAAACACTGAAGGGTCAAGTCTGACGCTTTGCCGGAAAAAGTTGTTAGTAAAAACACTGTTCTTATTTTTTTATCCTGCCTTCACGGCTAAGGGTTGTGTTAATTATACAAAGACGAATACAATCCTTTTGTGAAGGAGAAGCTGATATATGTTATTCAAGGAGAGGAACCCGCCTCGCAATGTCGAAGACAATCTGCACGCCAAACACGTTCATTGAAGACTGGTTCAGGGGCTACTGAGGGAGTCCTGTACTAAGGGGTCCTCGGGTGTTCGGTCTATTCGATATGGGCTGGACTAACGGGCTATCAAGATACAAGGAAGAAGACCACTTCTCGTGTCTAGTTGGGACTCCCGTATACGTGAACGGCAAGTTTAGGTGTCCGGGTATATTATTTCCTTTCTGTGTAACCAACTTTGTACAACCCTAGGCCCCTCCGATATCTATATAAACCGGAGTGTTTAGACCGAAGGCAGGATCACAACATTGACAGGCTAGGCAAGTTAGGGTTTAGCCACTACGATCTCGAGGTAGATCAACTCTTGTAACCCCTATACTCATCGAATATAATCAAGTAGGAGTAGGGTTTTACCTCCACTAAGAGGGCCTCAACCTAGATAAATACTGTGTCCCCTTGATTATCGTTACCATCAATCTGCAGACATACAGCTTGGGCCCACCTACCCGAGATCTACCGGTTTTGACACCGACAACGGACATTCTACGAACAAATGGTACATACTCTGCCCGCTCACCAATCCCTCTCCCCCAGTGATTTCTAGGGTGAGTCCTGCTGCCTCCGCTTTTCCAGTTAAACACCGCCAACTAAGTCCGTAGATTAATTTCCATAGCATTTGCTTGTAGGTATACCTGGCCATCCCTCGGGCCGGGCCGGGCTTCGGCCCGAGCCAACCAAAGCCCGACGCAAAAAACCCAGGCCCGAGCCCGGCCCGGCCCGACTGTCGGGCCTAAAAATTGGGCCTGAGCCCGACCCATCACGCTAAAAGCCCATCGGGCCTCGGGCCACGGGCCGGGCCTCTTCCTTAAACGGTGAAAACGATGGGCCCGGGCCCGGCCCGGCCGATGCTTCGGGCTCAAAACCTTGGCCCGAGCCCGGCCCGTGGACAAGGTCGGGCCAGGCCGGGTCGGGTCGGGCCGACCGTGCCAGGCTGCCCATGGCCAGGACTACTCGTAGGTGTAGCAAAGCTCCGCTCGAAGGCCCGCATGTCAAATTGGGGGGCATGTAAATGTCAAGATTCTCCAGGCGCTAGCAAGATGGTGACCTACCAGAGTCCATGGAGGCATAGCTACCTGAGGAATCGTCGAACAAATGACGACACCAAAGAGTAGGGGATGTGAGGACTAGGAGGTGGTGGGGTGGGGATGATGTGGTACCGGTGGTTTGGGGTGTCTGTGAGAGGACGAGGTGATGTGGTTATTTGGGAGGCGGTTGGAGGCCGTGGAGGCTGGAGCGCAGCAGAAGAGCGGGCAGTGGTAGTAGTAGAGGCACGCCCGACACCTTACGAGATCAGTGCAAGTTGCAACCATGTGGTCAGAGCATCTCCAGCAATTCGCCCCCCCAGGGCGCCGAAAAAGAGTGGCCTGGGGGTGCGCCGGTGATAAACTCGGCGTTGGGGGCGGTTCGGCACCTAGCCAACGCCCCCAGGTCGCCCCCAGGCACCGAATTCAGCCCAGCTTTCGGCCCAAAAATGGCCCGATATCTGCGTGAATCGGCCCATATTCGGTGCGGTTCGGCGTGTTTCGGCGTTAAATTTCGCATACAAATAGAAATCAATTAGTTCGGCGTGTTTCGGCGTGTTCAACAAATAGTTCACTACAAATTATATAGTTTAACAAATAAAAACTCAAGTTTCATCACACGTCATTCCCGGCCTCGCCCTTGAGCCTCCATAGGTGCTCCACCAGATCCTGCTGCAGCTGATGATCCACCTGTGGGTCTCAGATCTCCTGATGCATACTAAGGTAGGCAGTCCAGGTTGCCGGTAGCTGGTGATCAACTTCGGCTAGAGGACCCTGCCTGTAGTATGGTTCAATGTCAAACACTGGCTCTTCCTGCTCGCTCCCAATGATCATGTTGTGCAAGATGACACGGCAAGTCATGATCTCCCACATTTGATCTTTCGACCAGGTCTGAGCGGGGTACCGGACAACAGTAAATCGAGATTGGAACACACCAAATGCCCGCTCGACATCCTTCCTGCAAGCCTCCTGAATCTTCGCAAACCAGGCGTTCTTGCCCCCTGCCACAGGGTTTGAGATGGTCTTCACAAATGTCGACCATCTCGGATAGATGCCATCAGCTAGATAGTACCCCTTGTTGTACTGCCGTCCATTGACCTCAAAATTCACCGGAGGAGAATGACCTTCAACAAGCTTGGCAAAGACTGGTGAACAATGCAGGACGTTGATGTCATTGTGAGTTCCTGGCATCCCAAAGAAAGAGTGCCAAATCCAGAGGTCGTGTGTGGCCACTGCCTCAAGCACCACACTGCAACCGCCTTTGGCACCTTTGTACAACCCCTACCAAGCAAATGGGCAATTCTTCCATTTTCAATGCATGCAGTCGATGCTTCCAAGCATCCCAGGAAATCCTCTTGCTGCATTCTGTGCTAGGATTCGAGCAGTGTCTTCCGCATTGGGTGTTCTCAAGTATTGCGGTCCAAACACTACCACCACTGCCCGACAGAACTTGTAGAAATAGTCTATGCTAGTGGACTCGGCCATGCGCCCATAGTCATCGAGTGAATCACCGGGAGCTTCGTATGCAAGCATCCTCATAGCTGTCGTGCACTTCTGGATGGAGGTGAATCTAAGTGTGCCGGTACAATCCTTCTTGCACTTGAAGTAGTTTTCATACTCCTGGATGGAATTCACAATCCGAAGGAAAAGCGTTCGGCTCATCCGATAACGGTGCTGAAATGTTTTCTCACCGTGCAATGGAGCGTCGGAAAAGTAGTCCGAGTAGAGCATGCAGTAGCCTTCCAGATGATGCCGGTTCTTTGCTTTCACCCGCCCAAGCGCCGAGCCACCTCGTCGCGGCTTCTCACTGCTCACGAGCAGGCCGACGAGGGCGGCGAGCACCATGAGATGCTCCTGCTCCTGGACGTCGGCTTCGGCTTCCTCATCCAGGAACGCCGCGAGCGCCTCCTCATCTTCAGAGTCCATCGCCAGGCCGGGCAATTCACCGAACACCTTGTGGGCGAGGTGGGCACAAGTCCGCCAGTGTACAGGCCCTGCACGACCGGAGTGCCGGAAAAGGTGCCTGGGCGGCGGCGGAGAGGCTACCTTGGCGAAACCCCTTCTTTTTCCCGGCGGGGGATGGTCTACCTAGCTGCGGCGGGCGGTGGTCGGCGCCGGGATCGGCAGGGTGGCGCAAGGTGGCGGCCGAGCGCGGGGGGTAGGAGGCGAATCTGGGCGGGTGGCTTGACTTTTCGCGTGTCAATGTGGCCCCAGGAACGCTTTTCCCTTGCGCCGGAGCCCCCGAACGCCCCTAAGTGCGCCGGGTTCGGCCTGCGAGCCTTCGGCGCAAAAACGGGCCGAGCCGGCGAAATTCGGCGTCCTGGGGGCGTGACTGGCCCGTTTTTTTGTCGCTGGCGCGAATAAACCATCTGGGAAGGCCGTTCTGAGGGCGCGGTTGGAGATGCTCTCAGATGCAAGGTACTGGTAGAAGAGATGTGATGATTTAACGGAACAGGGCAGAGTGCGAGAAGTTGTACGTCATCCTCCTGCTATGAGAGCTCACAATCACGGGCGCACGGCGGCTACCTAGGACGCCAGACGAAGTACATGGGTAACATGGCGGAGCATGCGCACCCGTGAGAGCAGAGCTACTGATCCTCTTGTGCTTCAAGATAGAAGAATGCTATCACCGCCACTATCATGGCGCACTGGAGGGATAGAGATAACGATCTCTGGGCAATGATCGAGCAACCTATACGACATGTATTTTTCTACAATTTTTCATGAACTATTGGATAAACATGATTCATACCAAACAATACGTTATAGTTAGATGACACTATATTGTAACAAGGCGCCAAATCTCATTGTACAAAAATGTGAAAGAGGTAAATGACGGGTAACATTGGTATTTGTATTTCTCTGTCATATATGCTTCTTTGCTTTGCTTGTTGGTGGAGAAAAACAACGACTGACTGCACCGGCTCATGACGAGTAGATTCCGACGAATCATGGCCAATGACGAGGTTAAGGATA
>NC_041381.1:670286457-670324418 GCF_002162155.2 Triticum dicoccoides
AACTAGTTAAGGCTTGCTAAATATTTAACGGTTTAAAAGTAAGTAAAAAATATGAAATAAATAGGAGAGCCTCACTCTAATATAATAAGATGATCCAACGATGTGATTGTAAAAATATGCATTTATGTGTCCTCAGCGAAAAAGATAAGCATTTCAGCTCGCTGCAGGATCAATATATATTGAAACATTTGTTCTTTTTGTCCAGGACACATACAGTCATATTTCTTCAATCCCTCCGTTGGATCATGTTATATTATAGATGTGTTGGTTCAGTATTTTTTACAGAATTTTTGCGAACTTTTACACCGTCAAAAACCTTAATGTAGCTACACCCATTTCTCATATACTACTATATGGTAGTATATACTATTTTATCATTTTTAGTATGTTTATATACTATATCTAAGATACTCCAAAGCGAGTTACGTGAAAAAATTGCATGTGAGCCCATGTTTTTATCATATTTGTGAAAATACGTACATATTTGTACGTAAAAAGAAGTATGCTAAAAATATACTACATACTACCTAAAAAATAGTATATATACTACCTAAATATTCTTACATACTACATACTACGCATACATACACTGCGGTATGGTTGCTAATATACGTGGTCCATTTAGCGCGGCGCCCCCACTATTGAGCGCATTGACTGTGCCCCTACACCACCAGTTGGGACGACCTCCACCCTCAGTCATTTCTTCAGTGCCATGCGACGACCGTCTCCGATCATAGCCCGCTGGTGGTTGAATTCTCCCCTCGCTCCTCTGGTGCGCATCGGTTCCACTTTGAGAGGCACTAGCCGAAGATCGATGCTTTTCATCAAGTGGTTCATGAGGCTTGGCACTCACTTGCCACTGACCTGGACCCTTTCCGCCGCACTATCAGTCACATGAAACTCACGACTTGTCGGTTGCGCAAGTGGATTGCGAAGAATATTGTCAATGTTTCCCTCCATCTTCTCCTCTCCCAAGAAATCAGTGACGGAGGACGAATTTTTGTGTGAGGTGGGCAGACTCTAAAGCATAAAAACATTTTAGGGAAAACCAAAGTGGTCCCTTCACATTAAGGATGCACACCGATAGTTCTACGTGATAGAAGCGTAATGACTATACTTGGATTAGAGATACTACGCCTACCGACTACATCAAAATATCTTGTCAAATTTGCAATTAATCACATGTGAATGTCACTAAAATCATTACATTGTAGATTATCAAGCCATTCTCTAAAAAAACCACTAAAATTCAAAAAATCACCCCCTTTACTTTGCTAGCCCTTTCTCATTCATGGGCATCTTCTCCTTTTCCCATTGATGCCTTGATGTGTGCATTGGGGGTTGGGCATTGGTCGGTGGTTGTTGGACAGGACCCTTGCTCAGGGACCAAATAACTTGACTGCTCAGGTCCCAATATAGGACGGCTCCTCACGGCCCAAAACAGAACGTTTTTTAGGGATTTTTTCCAGGAGTTATCGATCTGTCTCAACGATCGGCTACATGCACCTAAACATATTTTTTTTAGCAAATAATGTTTAGGAAGGCGCTCTACCTTGCCTTGCCGAGAGCTCTGCCACTTCGCCCATGCCTCAATTGTGAGCATGACCCGGTCAAAAATAAGGACACTTTGCTTTGCCCGTGTAGCTTTCGACCTTGACAGTTTAAGCTTTGGGTGAGCTGGGCCATCCAGAAGCACGCATCGGCCTGTAGCATAATTGCATATTGGCCCATCCCACCACACCGTCTTGATTAAAACATTGAAACACGAAAGCAGAACATTGCAATCTCGTCCTCCTTATCAACCCTGGACTCGCTCTCTTTCTCTCAAGCAGAGCATTGCTTTTAAAAGCGTATTGATCCATTCAGCCGCATTAGCGATGCCGAGCCTCAGGTGATATCGAGGTCTTCCGTCCATGCACGGCGTCCTACACTTAGCTGGTCTGCATGCCCTAGCGGCGACTCACCTTCTATGCTCAGCATCCACCACACCCCCTGTCCACGCGCCCCCAAATCGCTGGTCGACCTCGAGGTCCAAGCCGAGTTAAAATGTTATCATAATTTTTACACTAAACTTTTTTACTTAGTCAAAAACCATTTTTATTAAAAATACATTAATATTGACGATACATTTGTATATGATATATTGAATATGTCTTTGGGGTATAGCTAGCATGATTAATTATGTAAGGAGGGTCATATACATTGAGGTACATATATGTGAAGTCCTTCTAATATTTACGATTACAACTGTGTTTTATTTTTTTGATGTGATTGTATTCTCACAAAGAAATATGTTTAATAAAATCTATTGTTATAATAGATATCACTACGAATTGAGAAGAAGAAGAAGAATATCATGATGTTGCACACTTGTATAAGTTATTTCTAAAAAATCATTAAATATCTAACAAACTTGGTAGAGATTTCAAAAATTGCATACATGAGTATGTACTATCAAAGAAGTAGGCAGGGTTTCTAGAGTACACCTATTGAGAATATGGGGAAGAGGGAGGGTGTCACTGATTCAAAGGATTTTTATAGGGATTCTAATGGATTGGAATTCTTTAGGTTTTTTTCCTATCATGGTAGTTTGATTTAGAGAATTAAATCATATATAACTTTTTTGAGGGATTATTTTGTATGACCTTTCATAGGAATTTTAGCATCCATTCAAGCCTCTTGAAAAGAATCCATTTGTGTGACACAGTTAAACAAGCCGAAATAGTTAAATATTGAAATGTGTTAGTAAATCAAGTGCCCCCTTAGTGGCTTTGGAGTATTGAATACAAATAGGTTAATAAACTAATGTGTTTGTGAGTATACACAGGGGAAAGAGTCCCTGAGGATTTGGTTTAACACATGGAAGACGGCCCCTAAAAATTGATTTCTTCAAGTGAAGAATTTGGTGATGAAATTGGTACGACCTTTCAAGAAATTGATGTGAAGACTGGAAGCTTGAAGACTTTGTTTTCGTAGTTTCTTTTCTTCTTATTTGAGTCATAGGAAAACCCGTACTATTAAAGGAGGTCTAGGTGAAACATATTTCACATTTCTAAACTGATGCTCAAACCTACTCATACACAAGCCCCTTCGAGTGAAGCCTTTGGAAATCTCCGGTACAGCTGACGCATTTGCTAGCGACAGTGACGGAGTTCATCTGGTCACTGACGAATTTGGCCAGACTGAGGAGTTAGGAGTTCGTCAGTGCGATCTACCTAAAATTGAGGAAATTGAGTGCCCCGACGAATTTGAGAGTTCAAATTCCGACAATTGCTGCACCGCGGGCCAGCAGTCGAGGGGATCCTTATTCTGACAACGGTCGAATCAGAGAAAGGCATTTATGACTATTCATGTCGGGTTGCCCCTAGCTATAATAGCCGCGCCCACAACCACTTGTTGGTTGGCTGCTCTGAGAGAACTTGACACTTGTCATTTGAGAGCAACCCATCCGTTGACGACTTTGAGAGAATCCTAAGTGAGAAAAAACCCAAAGCCAAAGTGACTGAGCATCACTTAAGAGATTGATATGTGTGATCCGACGTTTGTTTCCTTTGAAGACTGCCATTCTTCCAGACGGTTAGGTGTCAAGTTCTGAGTGCACCAAGTGTCATTGTGGTGTGCCGGTGAACAAATCTGTGAAGGTTTTGAAAGTCTATCTTGAAGACTTACCATGAGTGGTTGGGCGAGGACTAAGTGACCTTAGCTCAAGAGGAATACGGTGAGGACTGTGTGTCCTCTGAGTTGCGACTCAACCGCCTCAACCATACATACAGTTGATACAACAACTAGAACTGGTCTACCAAATTGATGTGTCTTCACTGAGCCAACCTGGTTTCAAATTTCTCACCCTCTCTTACATTATTCCGCTGCTGAAGAATTTGTGATCTACACTTTGATGAATTTGAACTGAAGTATTTCGTCATACTATCTTTCATTTCCTTAGTTCATATTCTTCATGCGTTTATGCTTATTTGATTGCATGTTCTTCACTCTTACATATCTTGAATGCATGTACTCTGATTCTGTGATGACTTAGTTTCCCTCGTGTTTCTATTTCTTCACTCTAATCTTCATCAAATTCAACAGAGTTTGACGAATTTCTAAAAATCTCCCATTCACCCCCCATCTGGGAGTAAACCAGCACTTTCAAAATTGTATGACATTACAATCATATGTTTTTTTATATTCCTACATTTTTAAAATTGTACAGAACAAAGAGACCCTGGTAATTCTAGATGGTGCTAACATTATTGAAAGGGTGAAAACAAATGACATTGATGATCTCGAAGAATCAACAGAAATAACATGAAACTGCATGAGTTAATATACGACCTTCCAAGAAGCAAATGTTTCTTGCTCTAGGGGTATACCCACCATTACTTCTTGTGCATTGTGTAACATACAGAGTATAACAACAATCTTGAGTAAAAAGGATTCATGCCCTCATTGTTCCCCATGATCCCACAAAATAGAACACATCTCTGTTTGGATGAAGCCAATAGGTCTCTGACAAGAGTAGTATTTGTGGCTTCATCAAAAACTATCACACAAAAACAAAATAAAATGCATCATCAACATCATGCTTCACTGGAAACTACAAAAGCAACATCCAACTTCAACCTTGCGGCCTCTGCACACAAAATCTTTGATATATCAGAAAATAAAACCTTTTTTACATTCTGGAAATTTGCCCAATAGTCCCTCAAATTTAAAGTGATCAAGCCACCACTGATACTAGTAGGGAATGGCACTGCCACCTCCTCCAACTCTATCCGAGCTCACCAGTTCTTCTCCATCAGTGAGATGCAATGGGAGCATCACAACATCCTCTGGTACAATTTGTGTAATCCAAGCCTTCTGGGACGTCATCCACCTGCATCTGCTTCCTCTCTTGCACCTCTTTCACGGCAATGACATTTACATTTGGATCCTAACCCAAGCATCCATCACTCTCCTCCTAAAGAAAAAAAAAGATGCCAACACCATCAAGGATTTCAGGCCAATCAGTATCATCGTGAGATTCATGAAAATTATTTCAAAGAAGAGGAACATTGTCTTTAACAACACCCATCTACTTATTAACATTGACACATATCAACCGGTGTTTATCAAGGGTTGCTCACTCACATAAACTTTCTTGGTTATGACAGAACCACTTATCTTTAGCCACAAACATAAGATCCCTATGGTCCTACTCAAGGTAGACTATCACAAGTCATATGACCGAGAAAGATAAGAGTCAGGTCTTAAAGTAAAGACGAGGATGTGTAAATCCACACAAACCACTCTAGCATCTTATTGTCTTCTACATACCTTTCACTTAGGTAAATAATGTTTTCGTTGCAAAAGTTCTTTCCAAGTGTTCCTGACAAGCAAGTGTTAGCTAGACAAAGTAGAATGATTGTTGGTTGATTACATTGTTTAAACTAGGGAAAATTTTATGTTAATTATATTAAGCTTACCCATTTGCATAATAACCATTGCTTCTTCTAGGGTATGCTAAGTTTTCAGGTCAATAAAGCGGTGGGCTATCTAGATTTGTCGACCGTACGTGAACCAAAACCTTCTTTTTATTTCGGTTTAAGCAACCGAGTTCCTTCGGTTTGGTTTCTTGCTCGGGGATGATCAATGTCTAAGCTTGGGGAGGTTGATAAGTGTATTTTTATACACTCATTCCACCATTATTTAAACCGGATAAACCTAGATATTTCAAGAAAATCACTCCGATCTTATCACTAATGACTAGTAAATACAAAAGATGGTAGATCCCTTTGCGTAATTTGTCTCCACAGGAAATGGACCATAAAAGGGAAGGAAATGAAGCCATACATGGAATTGAAAAGTGTGGATATCAATTCAAGCCAACTCAACACGTCATAGAGGATCCAGGGAGAAAACAGCGTCCGATACGAGCATACCATGGGCCAACAGCTCAGTGGCATCACCCCTGACACACTTTATAAAAGGCTCGAGGCCCCATTCGCAACAAAACAAGGATAAAAGGAGCATAGAGTAGCTAGGATCTCCATCAACATTCCTAGAGACCCTAGCCACCACAATCGCTACCGCCATCTCTATCTCCATCTCCATAGCCATTCAACCCATAGTTAGCCAGACTTCTAATAGATTCATCACATAAGACGACATTGTAAGATTCTATACAATCACCCATCTATCAATTCCATCTACAATGTCTTCCATCTATGATCTGATTGCGATGTGTGAGTGGTCCCCTCAGGCCATGGCCTGAGGCACAACCTTGCAGCTCCATGTACTTGGGGACATGATCATTGGTATTGACTTTGCTTAATTGAACATTATTTGTATGTGTTATTTGCAACAGAATTGTCTCTTCTCTCTTTTTCTTTCTAAGACTCCTGGGTACGCGAAATCCCTTAGATCGATCCAGGAGGAGGTAAAGTGCATGGATGCATGGAAGCACAGAATGAATGCTAGTGATAGTAAGGATTAGTATGGTTGCCAAAAGTAGATCCTTGGGGGCCATGAGGTGCAGTCATTAAATGCCCAATGCGTTGGTCTGGAGAAATCCTTAATAACTGGGTTAACCCCGTAGGATGGTAAGAGATTTGGTTGGATAGTAGACTCACAATGTAAGTTGTTGATCAGTTGTGAAGTTATTTGGAAGCTTCCCCCACATCTATACGCCGAGAACACATCATAACAATATTTACCGAGGCTACATTGGAAATCAAGACGAGATCCTAAGTGCAAGTATAAAGTTTTAAGTAAAGTCCTCATGTCCAGGATTATTTTCATTTCATTGATCTTCTTCCATAGAACTTCTAATATTCATCCCGAAAAACTGAAACTTTTAACAACGACAATATCTTGCTTGAATACCTGTCTATTAGCATAACTTACCGTGGGTTAGATATAGAGGGTCACCCTTGTGGAAAAGAGGTGAGGATTATCTACAATTTGAAACCAAATTAAAGGTAATCAACGGATGACAACATAGCGGAAGGGACGATTGCGTCTCGTTTGTGAGTGCGTGCGGTGCATTCTACTGCTCGACCGATTGACAAATTCTAACGTCCAAGAGGAAGTGCAGCGGCGGAGGAGCACGCGGGGGCAAGCGTTCATGGGGAGCTAGGCTTCTGGGTTTTTATTTCTTGTCGGTGTGCTTGCCTTGATGGTTTTATTTCGTTTTTTCATTGCTGGGCGTGTGTGGAGAGTGATGTGCTGCAGAAAGGGGAGGACGAACGAAAAATTATGCCCTACAAACACCAACTCCCCTTTTATAGTAGGATGTACAAGAACTCTTTCTAAAAAAGTGTTAAAAAACCCAACCAAAAAATAATAACAACTAAGCGGACCTCATGATAACCCACAAGTATAGGGGATCACAATAGTTTTCGAGGGTAGAGTATCAACCCAAATTTATTGATTCGACACAAGGGGAGCCAAAGAGTATTCTCAAGTATTAGCAGCTGAGCTGTCAATTCAACCACACCTGAAAGACTTAATATCAGCAGCAAAGTGTTTAGTAGCAAAGTAGTATGGAAGTAACGATAACAGTGGCAAAGGTAACAGTAGCAGCTTTGTAGCAATCGTAACAGTGGCAACGGAAAAGTAATGGAACAAAGATCAATATGAAACAAGCTCGTAGGCAATGGATCAATGATGGATAATTATGTCGGATGACATTCATCATGCAATAGTTATAACATAGGGTGACACAGAACTAGCTCCAATTCATCAATATAATGTAGGCATGTATTCCGAATATAGTCATACATGCTTATGGAAAAGAACTTGCATGCCATCTTTTGTCCTACCCTCCCGTGGCAGCGGGGTCCTATTGGAAACTAATGGATATTAAGGCCTCCTTTTAATAGAGTACCGGACCAAAGCATTAGCACTTAGTGAATACATGAACTCCTCAAACTACGGTCATCACCGGGAGTGGTCCCGACTATTGTCACTCCGGGGTTGCTGGATCATAACACGTAGTAGGTGACTATAAACTTGCAAGATAGGATCAAGAACACAGATATATTCATGAAAACATAAAGGGTTCAGATCTAAAATCATGGCACTCGGGCCCTAGTGACAAGCGTTAAGCATAGCAAGTCATGGCAACATCAATCTTAGAACATAGTGGATACTAGGGATCAAACCCTAACAAAACTAACTCGATTACATGGTAAATCTCATCCAACCCATCACTGTCCAGCAAGCCTACAAAGGGATTACTCACGCACGGCGGTGAGCATCATGAAATTGGTGATGGAGGATGGTTGATGATGACGATGGCGACGAATTCCCCTCTCCGGAGCCCCGAACGGACTCCAGATCTGCCCTCCCGAGGAAGAACAGGGCTTGGCGGAGGCTCCATATCGTAAAATGCGATGAATCCTTCTCTCTGATTTTTTTCTCCCCGAACGTGAAAATATGGAGTTGGAGCTGAGGTCGGTGGAGGTACAGGGGGCCCACAAGGTCGGAGGGCACGCCCAGGGGGGTGGGAGCACCCCCCACCCTTGTGGCCAGGGTGTGGGCCCCCTTCACTTGAATATTTCACCAATATTTTTTATTAATTCCAAAACTTATCTCAAGACATTCCGAGAACTTTTTATTCTGCACAAAAATAACACCATGGCAATTCTGTTGAAAACGGCGTCAGTCCAGGTTAGTTCCATTCAAATCATGCAAGTTAGAGTTCAAAACAAGGGCAAAAGAGTTTGGAAAAGTAGATACGACGGAGACGTATCACCTCACCATGTCCAACTTATTTACGAACAATCCTTTGCTACGAGCCTAGATGACGTGTGAAGACTATTTCTCGCCTAGTTTGAGACGTAGCTCCACTTCGCCTCGACCATGAAGGTTCTTTAGACATGTGATAACCCAAAAGTATAAGGGATCGCAACAGTTTTTGAGTGTAGAGTATTCAGCCTAAATTTATTGATTCGACACAAGGGGGGGCAAAGAGTATTCTCAAGTATTAGCAGCTGAGTTGTCAATTCAACCACACCTGAAAGACTTAATATCTACAACAAAGTTTTTAGTAGCAAAGTAGTATGAAAGTAACGACAATGGTGACAAAAATAACAGTAGCAGTTTTGTAGCAATTGTAACAGTGGCAACGGAAAAGTAACTTAGCAAAGATCAATATGTGAAAAGCTTATGGGCAATGGATCGGTGATGGATAATTATGTCAGATGGCATTCATCATGCAACAGTTATAACCTAGGGTGATACAGACCTAGCTCGAATTCATCAATATAATGTAGGCATGTATTCCGTATATAGTCATACGTGCTTATGGAAAAGAATTTGCATGACATCTTTTGTCCTACCCTCCCGTGGCAGCGGGGTCCTAGTGGAAACTAAGGGATATTAAGGCCTCCTTTTAATAGAGAACCGGACCAAAGCATTAGTACTTAGTGAATACATGAACTCCTCAAACTACGGTAATCACCAGAAAGAATAACAATTATTGTCACCTTGGGGTATGCGGATCATAACTCGTAATAGGTGTCTACAACTTGCAAGTTGTTGGGGATCGTAGCAGAAATTCAAAATTTTCTACGCATCACCAAGATCAATCTATGGAGTAATCTAGCAACGAGGGGAAGGAGAGTGCATCTACATACCCTTGTAGATCGCTAAGCGGAAGCGTTCAAGAGAATGGGGTTGAAGAAGTCGTACTCATCGTGATCCTAATCACCGGAGATCCTAGTGCCGAACGGACGGCACCTCCGCGTTCAACACAAGTGCAGCCCAGTGACGTCTCCCATGCCTTGATCCAGCAAGGAGAGAGGGAGAGGTTGAGGAAGACTCCATCCAGCAGCAACACAACGGCGTGGTGGTGATGGAGGAGCGTGGTAATCCAGCAGGGCTTCGCCAAGCACCGCGAGAGACGAGGAGAAAGAGAGGTAGGGCTGCGCCAGGGAGAGGTGGAAACTCTTCTCTTTGGCAGCCCCAAAACCTCAAGTATATATAGGGGAGAGGGAGGGGGCTGCGCCCCCTCTAGGGTTACCACCCCTAGGGATGCGGCAGCCCCAAAACCCATCTAGGGTGGCGGCCAAGGGGGGGAGAGGGGGAAACTTGTCCCCCAAGCAAGGTGGGCCCCCCCCCCCAAACCCTAGGCGCCTTGGGCCCTTGTGGGGGGCGCACCAGCCTACCTGGGGATGGTCCCCTCCCACACTTGGCCCACGCAGCCCTCTGGGGCCGGTGGCCCCACTTGGTGGAACCCGGGACCCTCCTGGTGGTCCCGGTACATTATCGATAAAATCCGAAACTTTTCCGGTGACCAAAACAGGACTTCCCATATATAAATCTTTACCTCCTGACCATTCCGGAACTCCTCGTGACGTCCGGGATCTCATCTAGGACTCCGAACAACATTCGGTAACCACGTATATCTATTCCCTATAACCCTAGTGTCATTGAACCTTAAGTGTGTAGACCCTACGGGTTCGGGAACCTTGCAGACATGACCGAGACGTTCTCCGGTCAATAACCAACAGCGGGATCTGGATACCCATGTTGGCTCCCACATGTTCCACGATGATCTCATCGGATGAACCACGATGTCGAGGACTCAATCAATCCCGTATACAATTCCCTTTGTCTAGCGGTATTGTACTTGCCCGAGATTCGATCGTCGGTATGCCGATACCTTGTTCAATCTCGTTACTGGCAAGTCTCTTTACTCGTTCCGTAACACATCATCCCGTGATCAACCCCTTGGTCACATTGTGCACATTATGATGATGTCCTACCGAGTGGGCCCAGAGATACCTCTCCGTTACACGGAGTGACAAATCCCAGTCTCGATTCGTGCCAACCCAACAGACACTTTCGGAGATACCCGTAGTGCACCTTTATAGCCACCCAGTTACGTTGTGACGTTTGGTACACCCAAAGCATTCCTAAGGTATCCGGGAGTTGCACAATCTCATGGTCTAAGGAAATGATACTTGACATTAGAAAAGCTTTAGCATACGAACTACACGATCTTTGTGCTAGGCTTAGGATTGGGTCTTGTCCATCACATCATTCTCCTAATGATGTGATCCCGTTATCAACGACATCCAATGTCCATGGTCAGGAAACAGTAACCATCTATTGATCAACGAGCTAGTCAACTAGAGGCTTACTAGGGACATGGTGTTGTCTATGTACCCACACATGTATCTGAGTTTCCTATCAATACAATTAAAGCATGGATAATAAACGATTATCATGAACAAGAAAATATAATAATAATAACTAATTTATTATTGCCTCTAGGGCATATTTCCAACAATCTCCCACTTGCACTAGAGTCAATAATCTAGTTCACATCGCCATGTGATTAACACTGACAGGTCACATCGCCATTTGACCAATATCCAAAGAGTTTACTAGTGTCACTAAACTAGTTTTATCACCATGTGATTAAGACTCAATGAGTTCTGGGGTCTGATCATGTTTTGCTTGTGAGAGAGGTTTTAGTCAACGGGTCTGCAACATTCAGGTCCATATGTATTTTGCAAATCTCTAGGTCATTATTGTAAATGCTGCTTCCACGCTCCACTTGGAGCTATTTCAAATGGTTGTTCCACTATACGTATTCGGTTTGGTACTCAGAGTCATTCGGATAGGTGTTAAAGCTTGCATCAACGTAACCCTTTACGCCGAACTCTTTATCACCTCCATAATCGAGAAACATTTCCTTATTCCTCTAAGGATAATTTTGACCTCTATCTGGTGATCCACTCCTTGATAACCTTTGTACCCTCTTGCCAGGTATGTAGGAAGGCACACATCAGGTGCGGTACACAGCATAGCATACTGTAGAGCCTACGTCTAAAGCATAGGGGACGACCTTCGTCCTTTCTCTCTTTATTGCCGTGGTCGAGCTTTAAGCCTTAACTTCGTACCTTACAACTCAGGCAAGAACTCCTTCTTTGACTGATCCATCTTGAACACCTTCAAGATCATGTCATGGTATGTGCTCATTTGAAAGTACCATTTAGTGTTTTTTGATCTATCCTCATAGATCTTGATGCTCAATGTTCAAGCAGCTTAATCCAGGTTTTCTATTGAAAAACACTTTTCAAATAACCCTATATGCTTTCCAGAAATTCTACATCATTTCTGATCAACAATATGTCAACAACATATACTCATCAGAAATTCTATAGTGCTCCCACTCACTTCTTTGGAAATACAAGTTTCTCATAAACTTTGTATAAACCCAAAATCTTTGATCATCTCATCAAAGCGCACATTCCAACTCCGAGATGCTTACTCCAGTCCTTAGAAGGATTAATGGAGCTTTGCATACTTGTTAGCGTCTTTCAGGATTGTCAAAACCTTCTGGTTGTATCACATACAACCTTTCCTCAAGAAAATTGTCGAGGAAACAATGTTTTCACATCCTATCTGCAAGATTTCATAAATAATGCAGTAACTGCTAATCCAATTTCAATAGACTCTTAGCATCGCTACGATTGAGAATGCCTCACCGTAGTCAACTCCTTGAACTTGTCGGGAAACATCTTAACGACAAGTCAAGCTTTCTTAATGGTAATACTTACCATCATTGTCTGTCTTCCTTTTAAAATCCATCTGCACCCAACAGCCTTACGACCATCAAGCAGTTCTTCCAAAGTCTACACTTTGTATTCATACATGGATCCTCTCTCGGATTTTATGGCCTCTCGCCATTTGTCAGAATCCGGGCACACCATTGCTTCTCCATAGCTCGTAGGTTCATTGTTGTCTAGCAACATGACCTCCAAGACAGGATTACGTACCACTATGGAGTAATACGTATCTTTGTCGACCTACGAGTTTCGATAGTGACTTGATCCGAAGTTTCATGATCACTATCATAAGCTTCTACTTCAATTGGTGTAGGTGCCACAGGAACAACTTCCTATGCCCTGCTACACACTAATTGAAGTGATGGATCAATAACCTCATCAAGTCTCCACCATCCTCCCACTCAATTCTTTCGAGAGAAACTTTTCCTCGAGAAAGGAATCGATTCAAGAAACAATCCCTATTGCTTTCGGATCTGAATTAGGAGGTATACCCAACTGTTTTGGGTGTCCTATGAAGATGCATTTTTATCCACTTTGGGTTCGAGCTTATCAACCTGAAACTTTTTTCACATAAGCGTCGCAGCCCCAAACTTTTAAGAAACGACAACTTAGGTTTCTCCAAACCATAGTTCAAATGGTGTCGTCTCAAACGGAATTACGTGGTGCCCTATTAAAGTGAGTGCGGTTGTCTCTAATGCCTAAACCATGAACGATAGTGGTAATTTGATAAGAGACATCATGGTACGCACCATATCCAATAGGGTGCAACTAGGATGTTCAGAGACACCATCACATTATGGTGTTCCAGGCGGTATTAATTGTGAAACAATTTCCACAATGTCTTAATTGCGTGCCAAAGCTCGTAACTCAGATACTCATCTCTATGATCATATCATAGACATTTTATCCTCTTGTCACGATGATCTTCAACTTCACTCTCAAATTACTTGAACCATTCAATAATTCAGACTTGTGTTTCATCAAGTAAATATACTCAGTATCTACTCAAATCATCCGTGAAGTAAGAACATAACGATATCCACTGCTTGCCTCAGCACTCATTGGACTGCACACATCAAAATGTGTTACTTCCAACAAGTTGCTATCTTGTTCCATCTTACTGAAAATGAGGCTTTTCAGTCATCTTGCCCATGTGGTATGGTTTGCATGTCTTAAGTGATTCAAAATCAAGTGAGTCCAAACGGTCCATTTGCATGGAGTTTGTTCATGCATATACACCAATAGACATGGTTCGCATGTCTCAAACTTTTCAAAAACGAGTGAGTCCAAAGATCCATCAACATGGAGCTTCTTCATGCGTTTTATACCAATATGACTTACATGGCAGTGCCATAAGTAAGTGGTACTATCATTATTATCTTATATCTTTTGGCATGAACATGTATCACTACGATCGAGATTCAATAAACCATTCATTTTGGGTGCAAGACCATTGAAGGTATTATTCAAATAAATAGAGTAACCATTATTCTCCTTAAATGAATAACCGTATTGCGATAGACATAATCCAATCATGTCTATGCTCAACGCAAACACCAAATCTCGATGATAGAGGGAGCGTGCGATGCTTGATCACATCAACCTTGGAAACACTTCCAACACATATCGTCAGCTCACCTTTAGCTAGTCTCCGTTTATTCCGTAGCTTTTATTTCGAGTTACTAACACTTAGCAACCAAACCAGTATCTAATACCCTGGTGCTACTAGGAGTACTAGTAAAGTACACATTAACATAATGTATATCCAATATACTTCTATCGACCTTGCCAGCCTTCTCATCTACCAAGTATCTAGGGTAATTCTGCTTCAGTGGTTGTTCCCCTTATTACAGAAGCACTTAGTCTCGGGTTTGGGTTCAACCTTGGGTTTCTTCATTAGAGCAGCAACTGATTTTCCGTTTCATGAAGTATCCCTTCTTGCCCTTGCCCTTCTTGAAACTAGTGGTTTCACCAACCATCAACAATTGATGCTCCTTCTTGATTTCTACTTTCGCGGTGTCAAACATCGCGAATATCTCAAGGATCATCATATCTATCCCTGATATGTTATAGTTCATCATGAAGCTCTAGCAGCTTGGTGACAATGACTTTGGAGAAACATCACTATCTCATCTGGAAGATCAACTCCCACTCGATTCTATTGATTGTTGTACTCAGACAATCTGAGCACAAGCTCAACGATTGAGCTTTTCTCCCTTAGTTTGAAAATCGTCGGAGGTGTTATACCTCTTGACGTGGGCACGAGCCTGAAAGCCCAATTTCAGCCCTCGAAACATCTCATATGTTCCGCGATGTTTCGAAAACGTCTTTGGTGCCTCAACTCTAAATTGTTTAACTGAACTATCACGTAGTTATCAAAACGTGAATTTCTGATGTTCGCAACATCCACAGACGACGTTCGGGGTTCAGCACACTGAGCGGTGCATTAAGGACATAAGCTTTCTACGCAGCAATGAGGACATCCTCAGTTTACGGACCCAGTCCGCATAATTGCTACTATCAACTTTCAACTAAATTTTCTCTAGGAACATATCTAAAATAGTAGAACTAAAGCACGAGCTACGACATAATTTGCAAGAATCTTTTGACTATGTTTAGGATAATTAAGTTCATCTTATGAACTCCCACTCAGATAGACATCCCTCTAGTCATATAAGTGATTACATGATCCGAGTCAACTAGGCCGTGTCCGGTCATCACGTGAGACGGACTAGTCATCATCGGTGAACATCTTCATGTTGATCGTATCTACTATACGACTCATGCTCGACCTTTCAGTCTCTTGTGTTCCGAGGCCATGTCTGTACATGCTAGGCTCGTCAAGTCAACCTATGTGTTTCGCGTGTGTAAATCTGGCTTACACCCGTTGTATGTGAACGTTAGAATCTATCACACCTGATCATCACATTGTGCTTTGAAACAATGAACTTTCGCAACACTGCACAGTTAGGGGGAACACTTTCTTGAAATTTTAATGAGGGGTCATCTTATTTACTACCGTCGTTCTAAGCAAATAAGATGCATAAACATGATAAACATCACATGCAATCAAATAGTGACATGATATGGCCAATATCATTTTGCTCCTTTTGATCTCCATCTTCCGGGCTCCATGATCATCATCGTCACCGACATGACACCATGATCTCCATCATCATGATCTCCATCATTGTGTCTTCATGAAGTTGTCTCGCCAACTATTACTTCTACCACTATGGCTAATGGTTTAGCAATAAAGTAAAGTAATTACATGGCGTTGCTCAGTGACACACATGTCATACAATAAATTAAGACAACTCCTATGGCTCCTGCCGGTTGTCATACTCATCGACATGCAAGTCGTGATTCCTATTACATGAACATGATCAATCTCATACATCACATATCATTCATCACATTCCTTTTTGGCCATATCACATCACATAACATACCCTGCAAAAACAAGTTAGACGTCCTCTAATTGTTGTTTGCATGTTTTACGTGGCTGCTATGGGTTTCTAGCAAGAACATTTCTTACCTACGCAAAAGCCACAACGTGATATGCAAATTGCTATTTACCCTTCATAAGGACCCTTTTCATCGAATTCGATCCGATTAAAGTGGGAGAGACTGGCACCCGCTAGCCACCTTATGCAACAAGTGTATGTCAGTCGGTGGAACCTGTCTCACGTAAGTGTACGTGTAAGGTCGGTCCGGGCCGCTTCATCCCACAATCCCGTCGAAAAAAGATGGGACTAGTAACGGTAAGCATATTGAACAAAATCAACGCCCACAACTACTTTGTGTTCTACTCGTGCAAAGAATCTACGCAATAGACCTAGCTCATGATGCCACTATTGGAGATCGTAGCAGAGATTCAAAATTTTCTACGCATCACCAAGATCAATCTATGGAGTAATCTAGCAACGAGGGGAAGGAGAGTGCATCTACATACCATTGTAGATCTTTAAGCGGAAGCGTTCAAGAGAACGGGGTTGAAGGAGTCGTACTCGTCGTGATCCAATTCACCGGAGATCCTAGTGCCGAACGGACGGCACCTCCGCGTTCAACACACGTGCAGCCAGATGACGTCTCACATGCCTTGATCCAGCAAGGAGAGAGGGAGAGGTTGAGGAAGACTCCATCCAGCAACAGCACAACGGCGTGGTGGTGATGGAGGAGCGTGGTAATCCAGCAGGGCTTCGCCAAGCACCGCGAGAGACGAGGAGAAAGAGAGGTAGGGCTGCGCCAGGGAGAGGTGGAAACTCTTCCCTTTGGCAGCCCCAAAACCTCAAGTATATATAGGGGAGAGGGAGGGGGCTGCGCCCCCTCTAGGGTTACCACCCCTAGGGGTGCGGCAGCCCCAAAACCCATGTAGGGTAGCAGCCAAGGGGGGGAGAGGGGGAAACTTGCCCCCCAAGCAAGGTGGGGCGCCCCCTCCCCAAACCCTAGGAACCTTGGGCCCTTGTAGGGGGCACACCAGCCTATCTGGGTCTGGTCCCCTCCCACACTTGGCCCACGCAGCCCTCTGGGGCCGGTGGCCGCACTTGGTGGACCCCCGGGACCCTCCCGGTGGTCCCGGTACATTACCGATAAAACCCGAAACTTTTCCGGTGACCAAAACAGGACTTCCCATATATAAATCTTTACCTCCGGACCATTCCGGAACTCCTCGTGACGTCCGGGATCTCATCCGGGACTCCGAACAACATTCGTTAACCACGTATATCTATTCTCTATAACCCTAGCGTCATCGAACCTTAAGTGTGTAGACCCTACGGGTTCGGGAACCATGCAGACATGACCGAGACGTTCTCCGGTCAATAATCAACAGAGGGATCTGGATACCCATGTTGGCTTCCACATGTTCCATGATGATCTCATCGGATGAACCACGATGTCGAGGACTCAATCAATCCCGTATACAATTCCCTTTGTCTAGCGGTATTGTACTTGCCCGAGATTCGATCGTCGGTATGCCGATACCTTGTTCAATCTTGTTACCGGCAAGTCTCTTTACTCGTTCCGTAACACATCATCCCGTGATCAACCCCTTGGTCACATTGTGCATATTATGATGATGTCCTACTGAGTGGGCCCAGAGATACCTCTCCGTTACACGGAGTGACAAATCCCAGTCTCAATTCGTGTCAACCCAACAGACACTTTCGGAGATACCCGTAGTGCACCTTTATAGCCACCCAGTTACGTTGTGACGTTTGGTACACCCAAAGCATTCCTACAGTATCCGGGAGTTGCACAATCTCATGGTCTAAGGAAATGATACTTGACATTAGAAAAGCTTTAGCATACAAACTACACGATCTTTGTGCTAGCCTTAGGATTGGGTCTTGTCCATCACATCATTCTCCTAATGATGTGATCCCATTATCAACGACATCCAATGTCCATGGTCAGGAAACCGTAACCATCTATTGATCAACGAGCTAGTCAACTAGAGGCTTACTAGGGACATGGTGTTGTCAGGCCCGGCCCTGAGGGGGGGCGAGAGGGGCGGCCGCCCCGGGTCCCCCGATGCCAAGGGGCCCCCACGTACGTGTTCTGCTCTTGTATGGGCAGCTCCGTGATCCAATGCCGAAGTATCCCGTACTCTCTCCGCAAAATTGAGCGTGTATATCGTTTCTCTCGATTTTCTTCCAGCCATGATCGATTTTGAGGGCCCTTGCAGCTCCGGCTGAGGAGTAATCTGTTAATGCATGCGATTAATTATGAGTAGTTATGGACAAAAATCGCTCCTGATTTGCTCCTTATTTTACCAGCCGGAAATTGTGCGCCCAACTCTCTCGTTTTGAGATGTGCTCCCAATTTTCATGCAGGCCAAGTGGATCCTTAAAAAAAGGGTCATGCCAAACGGAAAGTGCAAAGATACAGGCAGAAGCTGAGAGTTGAGAGAACAGATCGCCCCCTACGCTAGCAGCGCGGCACTCGATATCCATCTCTTATGTGTGCGTGGCGGCGCCTTGAGTCAGAGAAGCCCCGTGTCGGAGGTGGTTGGACCGCCGGAGTTAGCCGTGTCAATACCCCCCACGCAACTCGCCGAGAGGCGATGCAGCGTGATGGGGCGGTTAAAGTTACAGAGAAGATAAGTTATGCCTCGGATCTCATTTTATGTTCTAGTGTATGTCGTATGAGAATTAACTACGATGCTTTATTAATATTTATGTACGATCATCAAAATTTCCTCTGTATTGTTGCAACTGGGCCATTAATATCTATTCATTTTTTACTGGATTAATAATCTATTCATTAGATAATGTTTATGGATAGATGTTATCGTGGTTATAATTTTTGGCTACTCGCCAGTAGTTGTTGTTGAGGAATAAAACAATATAAATATAGAAAACAAGGATTTTACATAATATGATGTTGACATTGACATCAATAATAAAAATATGAGTGATAATCCGCTAAAATACCATGATTATGGGTGAATAAACTATTATGTACAGTATCTTTATCATTAAGATGATTATCCAAAGAAGAGACTAGTATAAAATAAAAATCATTGTATTGCCTTCAGCGAAATATAGGATCATTTTTGTATACCGTTTTATGCTCTACACTAAGGCCCCCTGAATTCTAGTTTCGCCCCGGGCCCCCGAATTCTCAGGACCGGCCCTGGGTGTTGTCTATGTACCCACACATGTATCTGAGTTTCCTATCAATACAATTAAAGCATGGATAATAAACGATTATCATGAACAAGGAAATATAATAATAATAACTAATTTATTATTGCCTATAGGACATATTTCCAACACAAGCTAGGATCAAGAACTCACATATATTCATGAAAACATAATAGGTTCAGATCTGAAATCATGGCACTCGGACCCTAGTGACAAGTATTAAGCATAGCGAAGTCATAGCAACATCAATCTCAGAACATAGTGGATACTAGGGATCAAACCCTACCAAAACTAACTCAATTACATGATAAATCTTATCCAACCCATCACCGTTCAGCAAGCCTACGATGGAATTACTCACGGACGGCGGTGATCATCACGAAATTGGTGATGGAGGATGGTTGATGATGACGATGACATCGATTTCTCCTCTCCGGAGCCCCGAACGGACTCCGGATCTACCCTCCCGATGAAGAACAGGAGGCGGCGACGGCTCCATATCGTAAAACGCGATGATTCCTTCTTTCTGATTTTTTTCTCCCCGGAAGTGAATATATGGAGTTGGAGTTGAGGTCGGTGGAGGTCCAGGGGACCCACAAGGCAGGGGGCGCGCCCTAGGGGAGCACCCTCCACCCTTGTAGGCAGCCGGTGGGTCCCCTTTGGTTGATTCTTTCGCCAATATTTTTTATTAATTCCAAACATATTCTCCGTAAATTTTCAGGTCATTCCAAGAACTTTTATTTCTGCACAAACATAACACCAGGGCAATTCTGCTAAAACAGCGCCAGCCCGGGTTACTCCCATTAAAATCATGTAAATTAGAGTCCAAAACAAGGGCAAAAGAGTTTGTAAAAGTAGATACAATGGAGACGTATCAACATGTTACATTTTTCTTTAAAAAAAAATATGTGTTTCTTCATCGATTTTCTTCTATTTTTTGCAAATACATGTCCAATTTTTAAATACAAGTTGTACATTTTCTGTATACATCTGGAACATTTTTTATACACGTTTGAACATTTAGAGATACATGATGACCAATTTCTCAAATACATGTTTGAATATTTTTTTGAATAGATGTTAAATACTTTTCGAACACACGCTGATTTTTTTAATGGTACAAAATATTTACAAGAAATGTGCAATCATTTTATTTTATATTCTTTACATTGCGCATTTTTTTAATGGTGAACATTCTTTACATTGTATAAACATTTTGAAAAAATGTCACAAACATTCTTTTACATTGTATAAACATTCTTTTAAAATGTCAGGAACATTTTTTTCGAAACACGCGAGCATTCTCGAAATGTCAAAGATTTTTTTCAATGGTACACACATTTTATTGAAAATTACGTTAATATTTTTTTTACATCATGTTGACATTTTTCGAATTTTAAGTGAAAATTCAAAATTTTCTAAGTAAATAACGTCTTGAAATACATGTATTTGGAATATTTCATAAATATTGATTTTTTAAAAAAAAGTAAAGAAAAGTAAGAAAGAAAACACTACTAGGCCGGTCCAAAAGTAGCGATCTGTAACCCCCGTGAAACCAGCACTATGCAGATGTACTGATGTAGCACGTTCACTAGCATTTACATAATTTCAGGCAGTAAAAACTGCTAATCACAGCCCATTCATGTGCTAGTCATTTCTGGCCATCCATTATCCTGATATGGACATTCTTTACTGTTAGATCTTCTGTCCTAATGGTTCTGCTACTCCAGAAGATAAAAGGGAGCTCTCTGGTTAACAGGGGCACTTTTTCCATTTATCTAAAAGCATCTTCAACGCGCTGCGCGCTAATTTGTTTTCTCCAGCGTCGAAATAGCGTTTAAGCGCACGCAGGAGGGTGTTTACTTTACCAGACGCTGCAAAACTTAATGCGCCGCTATAGCGCTTCAGCAGGTGCTGCAGTGCGCGACCAGCAGTGCTTTGAAAACAATTGAAACAACACATACGAAAAATATAACAAAGTTCAAGTTCATATCATAATTCAAGCCCCACACCACAAGCTAGTTCATACGCTGCAAATAAAACTAGATAACAGATAAAACGATGCAAATAAAACTAGACAAAATAAAACTACTCCTCGTCCTCCTCGTTGGTGTAGTCTGACGACGTAAATGCGTCGACCCACCGAGGATCATCCTCGTTCCAGGTCGACGCAGGTCCCAGCTCGCATTGGGCTTCCATCAGTTCCTTCCGTGCACGCTTGTCTGCCCGACGCGCGGCTCGCTCCGTCCTCCTCTGCGTCCAGAACTCGTTCTCGGCGAATGCATCCTGCGGGAAGTGGTCGCGCCACACCGCCATGGCGTGCTCATCCGCCTTGGCGATGAGGAGGCGACGCTCCCGTCTCCGCTGGAGGCGGCGATCCTCCTCAGTGATAAGTCGCAAGGGAGGCACGAGTTCCCGCGCCTGCTCGCGCGTCCGCACGTCGGAGAAGTTCATCTGAGCGCGTGGCCTCCTGAGGCGCCACGCCCCAGCGTCGTATGCGCGGGCGGTCTCGAACGTTCCGAGCCCAAGGCGTGTATCGCCAGAGCGGATCTCCACACAATACACGCCAGAGGGGCAGAGGCAGACGCCGCGGAAGCCCGAGCTACTTTGGGTACGCGATGGCATGGCAGGGGCTGGAAGAGGCGGGGGAGAAGGCGCATCAGTGGCTGGGCTGGCAGAGGCGGGGGAGGAGGCGCGGTGGCGGCGGGTTACGGAAAGAGGCGATGAAGAAGGCGCGGCGGAAGGTAAAGGCTGGCGGTTAGCGGGCGCCCGCGCGCGGCTTTTAACCAGCGCGCCGGACAACGCGCGCCAAAACTACCGCGTGTGATGCCGCTTTTTCCCCACACGCGCTGATGTTTTTATTGCTTCAAACTTTCGCGCCTGCTGGAGCGCGTCAAACGACCTCCCGCATGCCAAATTATTGCTTTTTCAGCGCGCGGCTAATCTAGCTCGCATGTTGGAGATTCTCTAACCGAGCATGGTTCGTGATAAAAAAAAATAGTTCACTCTATCCATGGGCAGTCGATACATCCAACAACGAATTACACATCTCATATGCCACAGCCACGCATGACGGATCTCAATAACCTCGACCCATCGGAGGTTGCACCAAAGGCAGCGCTGCTGCTCGCTGAGCCCCTCCACCCCCTCCCCGTGCCGACGCCTAAGCGTGTATAGTAAAGTCTCTTTTGAACCTTGGGGTTGTAGAACTCGTTTAATCCTCACCTTCAAATCCCTGAAATATGTACCCTGTACTCACTAATCCCGGTTTATCTCGACCTTGAGCCTGTTTGGTGCATCCAGAAAAAGATTATCCCGGCCAGGATCAATCTTTACTCTCACATACTACACTGGCCCACATGTCATGTCCATCTTCAATCCACGGTTCCTAAAAAATGCAAGTGATGATCTGTGCGTCTCGGCTCATGCCAAAGCGAAAGAGAAGAGGAGATATGGATGGATAAAGAAGATGGAGACGGCACGTAGCTCGGGTTGTTAATGAGAGGAAGGAGTGACCCCGACCGGGATTGTGCGTACAAACAGTCTAGGGTTGGATTAGGGTTGAAAACGACCGGGATTAGAGAGGATAGGGTACAAATTTCAGGGATTTTAAGGTGAGGGTTTGTTTGCAACGAGCCCTACAACTTTAAGGTTAAAAATAGACTTTACCCAAGCGTGCATCCCACCGCGTCCGACGCCCAACTCCCGGGCCGCCACCGCAAGCCGTTGCTGCCACCACGGTCCTCCCCACCGCACGCACCCAGATGACGCCCTCGAACACTCGGTGGGTACCCATCGCCGAGCCGGAGCCCGACTAGCGTTGCTCGCGTGTGTCGCCTCTACATGGTGCATGATTGCACGAATAATTTTGGTGATGGTCTCGACGCTCGAGGTTCTGGTTCTGCCTTCCATCCCGGCCCTGACAAAACACATACCGGTGACAACACATGGGTCTTTCTCGGTGGTGGCATAGCGCCGCTCTCCAGCCAAACATCGCAACCTTTCCCTCACGAGCGCCACTAGAACGAATAGGTGTGGTGATGCTTCTTTCGCTTTCTCTCTATGCCCAAGTCGAGTTGCCACCTTATTTCCCTAATTACCCATAGTTATTACATGTTAAGTCACATATTGAATTGTTGAATTGATCTATTGTATTAGGCATCTAATTCCACTCATGTTGATGTAAAGATGATACTCTCCCCCCCCCTAATTCTTCATGATTTTGAGTTTTTCTCGATTAGAAGTTTAGTTATGACTTGGTTTGATCTATTGCATGAGGTGAAATGAGATGTCTTCATTTGTGTGTAAAAACGATGGGTGTAAATGTATATGATTAGATGGTGGAGCTATACAACATGAAGTATGACGCTCTTTTCTTTACAGAATATGGACAAGATGGGACAACAAGCTTGAAGATGGCAAAAGGGGACTTTCAGGAGATGTTTCAGTTGATGGCACTACTATCAACTAGCATTTATTTCGTCCACAAAAAAGTGAAGGGACGAGTCATGTGTTGGAAATATGCCCTAGAGGCAATAATAAAAAGATTATTATTATATTTCCTTGTTCATGATAATTGTCTTTTATTCATGCTATAATTGTATTATCCAGAAATCGTAATGCACGTGTGAATACATAGACCACAACATGTCCCTAGTGAGCCTCTAGTTGACTAGCTCGTTGATCAACAGATAGTCATGGTTTCCTGACTATGGACATTGGATGTCATTGATAACAGGATCACATCATTAGGAGAATGATGTGATGGACAAGACCCAATCCTAAGCATAGCACAAGATCGTGTAGTTCGTTTTGCTAGAGCTTTTTCAATGTCAAGTATCCTTTCCTTAGACCATGAGACCGTGTAACTCCCAGACACCGTAGGAGTGCTTTGGGTGTACCAAACGTCACAACGTAACTGGGTGGCTATAAAGGTGCACTACAGGTATCTCCGAAAGTGTCTACTGGGTTGACACGAATCGAGACTGGGATTTGTCACTCTGTATGACGAAGAGGTATCTCTAGGCCCACTCGGTAATGCATCATCATAATGAGCTCAGAGTGACCAAGTATCTGGTCACGGGATCATGCATTACGGTACGAGTAAAGTGACTTGCCGGTAACGAGATTGAACGAGGTATTGGGATACCGATGATCGAATCTCAGGCAAGTAACGTACCGATTGACAAAGGAAATTGTATACGGGGTTGCTTGAATCCTCGACATCGTGGTTCATCCGATGAGATCATCGAGGAGCATGTGAGAGCCAACATGGGTATCCAGATCCCGCTATTGGTTATTGACCGGAGAGCAGTCTCGGTCATGTCTGCGTGTCTCCCGAACCCGTAGGGTCTACACACTTAAGGTTCGGTGACGCTAGGGTTGTAAAGATATTAGTATGCAGCAAACCAGAAGTTGTTCGGAGTCCCGGATGAGATCCCGGACGTCCCGACGAGTTCGGGAATGGTCCGGAGGTAAAGAATTATATATGGGAAGTCGAGTTTTGGCCACTGGGAAAGTTTTGTGGTTCACCGGTATTGTACGGGGACCACCGGAAGGGTCCCGGGGATCCACCGGGTGGGGCCACCCATCCCGGAGGGCCCCATGGGCTGAAGTGCGAGGGGAACCAGCCCCTGGTGGGCTAGTGCTCCCCCCCGGGCCCCCCTCTGCGCCTAGGGTTGGGAACCCTAGGGGAGGGGGCGCCTCCACTTGCCTTGGGGGGCAAGTTTCCCCCTTGGCCGCCGCCCCCCTAGGAGATCCCATCTCCTAGGACCGGCACCCCCCTGGGGTCCCTATATAAAGAGGGGGGTGGGAGGGCAGCCGCACCCTGACACCTGGCGCCTCCCTTCCCCCCTTGCTACACCTCTTCCTCCCGTAGTCGCTTGGCGAAGCCCTGCCGGATCCCTGCTGCATCCACCACCACGCCGTCGTGCTGCTGGATCTTCATCAACCTCTCCTTCCCCCTTGCTGGATCAAGAAGGAGGAGACGTCACGCTGACCGTACGTGTGTTGAACGCGGAGGTGCCGTCCGTTCGGCGCTAGGATCTCTAGTGATTTGGATCACGACGAGTACGACTCCCTCAACCCCGTTCTCTGAACGCTTCCGCTCGCGATCTACAAGGGTATGTAGATGCACTCCTCTCTCTCGTTGCTAGATGAACTCATAGATTGATCTTGGTGAACGTAGGAATTTTTTTATTTTATGCAACATTCCCCAACAGTGGCATCATGAGTTAGGTCTATGCGTAGTTCTCTATTGCACGAGTAGAACACAAATCTGTTGTGGGCGTAGATGTTGTCAACTTTCTTGCCACTACTAGTCTTATTTTGCTTCAGCGATATTGTGGCATGAAGCGGCCCCGACCGACCTTACACGTACGCTTACGTGAGACAGGTTCCACCGACTGACATGCACTAGCTGCATAAGGTGGCTAGCGGTTGTGTGTCTCTCCCACTTTAGTTGGAGCGGATTCGATGAAAAGGGTCCTTATGAAGGGTAAATAGAAGTTGACAAATCACGTTGTGGTTTTTCGTAGGTAAGAAAACGTTCTTGCTAGAACCCTATTGCAGCCACGTAAAAGATGCGACAACAATTAGAGGACGTCTAACTTGTTTTTGCAACAATTGCTTTGTGATGTGATATGGCCAAAAGTTGTGATGAATGATGAATGACATATTGTGATGTATGAGATCATGTTCTTGTAATAGGAATCACGACTTGCATGTCGATGAGTATGACGACCGGCAGGAGCCATAGGAGTTGTCTTAATTATTGTATGACCTGCGTGTCAATGATTTAACGCCATGTAATTAGTTTACTTTATTGCTAAACCGTTAGCCATAGTAGTAGAAGTAATAGTTGGCGAGCAACTTCATGGAGACATGATGATGGAGAATATGATGATGGAGATCATGGTGTCATGCCGGTGACGAAGATGATCATGGAGCCCCGAAGATGGAGATCAAAGGAGCTATATGATATTGACCATATCATGTCACTACTATATAATTGCATGTGATGTTTATTATGTTTATGCATCTTGTTTACTTAGAACGACGGTAGTAAATAAGATGATCCCTTATAATAATTTCAAGAAAGTGTTCCCCCTAACTGTGCGCCGTTGCTAAAGTTCGTCGTTTCGAAGCACCACATGATGATCGGGTGTGATAGATTCCTACGTTCACATACAACGGGTGTAAGACAGTTTTACACATGCAAAAACACTTTGGTTAACTTGACGAGCCTAGCATGTACATACATGGCCTCGGAACACAGAGACCGAAAGGTCAAACATGAGTCGTATGGAAGATACGATCAACATGGAGATGTTCACCGATGATGACTAGTCCGTCTCACGTGATGATCGGACACGGCCTAGTCGACTCAGATCATGTAACACTTAGATGACTAGAGGGATGACAAATCTGAGTGGGAGTTCATTAAATAATTTGATTAGATGAACTTAATTATCATGAAATTAGTCTAAAATCTTTGCAAAATATGTCTTGTAGATCAAATGGCCAACACTCATGTCAACATGAACTTCAACGCGTTCCAAGAGAAAACCAAGCTGAAAGATGATGGCAGCAACTATACGGACTGGGTCCGGAACCTGAGGATCATCCTCATAGCTGCCAAGAAAGCATATGTCCTAGAAGGACCGCTAGGTGAAGCACCCATCCCAGAGAACCAAGACGTTATGAACGCTTGGTAGTCACGTGCTGATGATTACTCCCTCGTTCAGTGCGGCATGCTTTACAGCTTAGAACTGGGGCATATGAGATGTTCGAGGAGCTGAAAATGGTTTTCCAAGCTCATGCCCGGGTCGAGAGATATGAAGTCTCCGACAAGTTCTATAGTTGTAAGATGGAGGAAAATAGTTCTGTCAGTGAACACATACTCAAAATGTCTGGGTTGCACAACCGCCTGTCCCAGCTGGACATTAACCTCCCAGACGAGGCGGTCATTGATAGAATCCTTCAGTCGCTCCCACCAAACTACAAGAGCTTTGTGATGAACTACAACATGCAGGGGATGGTGAAAACTATTCCTGAAGTATTTTCAATGCTGAAGTCAGCAGAGGTAGAAATCAAGAAAGAACATCAAGTGTTGATGGTCAATAAAACCACTAAGTTCAAGAAGGGCGAGGGTAAGAATAACTTCAAGAAGGACGGCAAGGATGTTGCCGCGCCCGGTATGCCAGTTGCCGGGAAGAAGTCAAAGAATGGACCCAAGCCTGAGACTAAGTGCTTTTATTGCAAAGGGAAGGGTCACTGGAAGCGGAACTGCCTGAAATACTTAGCGGACAAGAAGGCCGGCAACACTAAAGGTATATGTGATATACATGTAATTGATGTGTACCTTACCAGTGCTCGTAGTAGCTCCTGGGTATTTGATACCGGTGTCGTTGCTCATATTTGTAACTCAAAGCAGGAGCTGCGGAATAAGTGGAGCCTGGCGAAGGACAAGGTGACGATGCACGTCGGGAATGGTTCCAAGGTCGATGTGATCGCCGTCGGCATGCTACCTGTACATTTACCTACGGGATTAGTTTTAAACCTCAATAATTGTTATTTAGTGCCAAGTTTGAGCATGAACATTGTATCTAGATCTCGTTTAATACGAGATGGCTACTCATTTAAATCCGAGAATAATGGTTGTTCTATTTATATGAGAGATATATTTTATGGTCATACCCCGATGGTCAATGGTTTATTCTTAATGAATCTCGAACGTGATGTTACACATATTCATAGTGTGAATACCAAAAGATGTAAAGTTGATAACGATAGTCCCACATACTTGTGGCACTGCCGCCTTTGTCACATTGGTGTCAAGCGCATGAAGAAGCTCCATGCTGATGGGCTTTTAGAGTCTCTCGATTATGAATCATTTGACACATGCGAACCATGCCTCATGGGCAAAATGACCAAGACTCCGTTCTCCGGAACAATGGAGCGAGCAACCAACTTATTGGAAATCATACATACTGATGTGTGCGGTCCAATGAGCGTTGAGGCTCGCGGAGGATATCGTTATGTTCTCACTCTCACTGACGACTTGAGTAGATATGGGTATGTCTACTTGATGAAACACAAGTCTGAGACCTTTGAAAAGTTCAAGGAATTTCATAATGAGGTAGAGAATCAATGTGACCGAAAGATAAAGTTCCTACAATCAGATCGTGGAGGAGAATATTTAAGTCACGAATTTGGTACGCACTTAAGGAAATGTGGATCGTTTCACAACTCACGCCGCCTGGAACACCTCAACGTAACGGTGTGTCCGAACGTTGTAATCGCACTCTATTGGATATGGTGCGATCTATGATGTCTTTTACCGATTTACCGCTATCATTTTGGGGATACGCTCTAGAGACAGCTACATTCACTTTAAATAGGGCTCCGTCTAAATCCGTTGAGACGACACCGTATGAATTATGGTTTGGGAAGAAACCTAAGCTGTCGTTTCTAAAAGTTTGGGGATACGATGCTTATGTCAAGAAACTTCAACCTGAAAAGCTCGAACCCAAGTCGGAAAAATGCGTCTTCATAGGATACCCTAAGGAAACCATTGGGTATACCTTCTACCTTATATCCGAAGGCAATATATTTGTTGCCAAGAATGGATCCTTTCTAGAAAAAGAGTTTCTCTCGAAAGGAGTAAGTGGGAGGAAAGTAGAACTCGATGAAGTACTACCTCTTGAACCGGAAAGTAGTGCAGCTCAGGAAAATGTTCCTGTGGTGCCTACACCAACTGGAGAGGAAATTAATGATGATGATCAAGGTACTTCGGATCAAGTTGCCACTGAACTTCGTAGGTCCACAAGGACACGTTCCACACTAGAGTGGTATGGCAATCCTGTCCTGGAAATCATGTTGTTAGACAATGGTGAACCTTTGAACTATGAAGAAGCGATGGCGGGCCCAGATTCCAACAAATGGCTTGAAGCCATGCAATCTGAGATAGAATCCATGTATGAAAACAAAGTATGGACTTTGACAGACTTGCCCGATGATCGACGAGCGAGAAAACAAATGGATCTTTAAGAAGAAGACGGACGCGGATGGTAATGTTACCATCTATAAAGCTCGACTTGTCGCTAAGGGTTATCGGCAAGTTCAAGGGGTTGACTACGATGAAACTTTCTCTCCCGCAGCGAAGCTGAAGTCCATCCGAATCATGTTAGCAATTGCCACATACTATGATTATGAGATATGGCAGATGGACGTCAAAACGACATTCCTTAACGGCTATCTTAAGGAAGAACTGTATATGATGCAGCCGGAAGGTTTTGTCGATCCTAAGAATGCTAACAAGGTATGCAAGTTCCAGCGATCCATTTATGGGCTGGTGCAAGCATCTCGGAGTTGGAACATTCGCTTTGATGATATGATCAAAGCGTTTGGGTTTATGCAGACTTATGGAGAAGCCTGCGTTTACAAGAAAGTGAGTGGGAGCTCTGTAGCATTTCTCATATTATATGTAGATGACATACTTCTGATGGGAAATGATATAGAACTTTTGGACAACATTAAGGCCTACGTGAATAAGTGTTTTTCAATGAAGGACCTTGGAGAAGCTGCTTACATATTAGGCATCAAGATCTATAGGGATAGATCAAGACACCTCATAGGTCTTTCACAAAGCACATACCTTGATAAGATATTGAAGAAGTTCAATATGGATCAGTCCAAGAAAGGGTTCTTGCCTGTGTTGCAAGGTGTGAGATTGAGCTCGGCTCAATGCCCGACCACGGCAGAAGATAAAGAAGAGATGAGTGTCATCCCCTATGCCTCAGCTATAGGATCTATTATGTATGCCATGCTGTGTACCAGACCTGATGTAAACCTTGCCGTACGTTTGGTAGGAAGGTACCAAAGTAATCCCGACAAGGAACACTGGACAGCGGTCAAGAATATCCTGAAGTACCTGAAAAGGACAAAGGACATGTTTTCGTCTATGGAGGTGAGAAGAGCTCGTCGTAAAGGGTTACATCGACGCTAGCTTCAACACAGATCTGGATGACTCTAAGTCACAAACCGGATACGTGTATATGTTGAATCGTGGAGCAGTAAGCTGGTGCAGTTGCAAGCAGAGCGTCGTGGCGGGATCTACATGTGAAGCGGAGTACATGGCAGCCTCGGAGGCAGCGCATGAAGCAATATGGATGAAGGAGTTCATCACCGACCTAGGAGTCATACCCAATGAGTCGGGTCCAATCACTCTCTTCTGTGACAACACTGGAGCTATTGCCCTTGCCAAGGAGCCCAGGTTTCACAATAAGACCAGGCACATCAAGCGTCGTTTCAACTCCATCTGTGAAAATATTCAAGATGGAGACATAGATATTTGCAAAGTACATATGGATCTGAATGTCGTAGATCCATTGACTAAACCTCTTCCGCGAGCAAAACATGATCAACACCAGAACTCTATGGGTGTTCGATTCATCACAATGTAACTAGATTATTGACTCTAGTGCAAGTGGGAGACTGTTGGAAATATGCCCTAGAGGCAATAATAAAAGGATTATTATTATATTTCCTTGTTCATGATAATTTCCTTTTATTCATGCTATAATTGTATTATCCAGAAATCGTAATGCACATGTGAATACATAGACGACAACATGTCCCTAGTGAGCCTCTAGTTGACTAGCTCGTTGATCAACAGATAGTCATGGTTTCCTGACTATGGACATTGGATGTCATTGATAATGGGATCACATCATTAGGAGAATGATGTGATGGACAAGACCCAATCCTAAGCATAGCACAAGATCGTGTAGTCGTTTTGCTAGAGCTTTTTCAATGTCAAGTATCCTTTCCTTAGACCATGAGATCGTGTAACTCCCGGACACCGTAGGAGTGCTTTGGGTGTACCAAATGTCACAACGTAACTGGGTGGCTATAAAGGTGCACTACAGGTATCTCCGAGAGTGTCTGTTGGGTTGACACGGATCGAGACTGAGATTTTGTCACTCCGTATGACGGAGAGGTATCTCTGGGCCAACTCGGTAATGCATCATCATAATGAGCTCAGAGTGACCAAGTGCCTGGTCACGGGATCATGCATTACGGTACGAGTAAAGTGACTTGCCGGTAACGAGATTGAACGAGGTATTGGGATACCGATGATCGAATCTCGGGCAAGTAACGTACCGTCTGACAAAGGGAATTGTATACGGGGTTGCTTGAATCCTCGACATCGTGATTCATCCGATGAGATCATCGAGGAGCATGTGGGATCCAACATGGGTATCTAGATCCCGCTGTTGGTTATTGACCGGAGAGCAGTCTCGGTCATGTCTGCGTGTCTCCCGAACCCGTAGGGTCTACACACTTAAGGTTCGGTGACGCTAGGGTTGTAAAGCTATTAGTATGCAGCAAACCGAAAGTTGTTCGGAGTCCCGGATGAGATACCGGACGTCACGAGGAGTTCCGGAATGGTCCAGAGATAAATAATTATATATCGTAAGTCGAGTTTCGGCCATCGGGAAAGTTTCGGGGTTCATCGGTATTGTACCGGGACCACCGGAAGGGTCCCGGGGGTCCACCAGGTGGGGCCACCCATCCCGGAGGGCCCCATGGGCTGAAGTGGGAGGGGAACCAGCCCCTGGTGGGCTGGTGCGCCCCCCCTGGGCCCCCCCTCTACGCCTAGGGTTGGGAACCCTAGGGGAGGGGGCACCTCCACTTGCCTTGGGGGGCAAGTTTCCCCCTTGGCCGCCGCCCCCCTAGGAGATCCATTCTCCTAGGACCGGCGCCCCCCCTGGGGTTCCTATATAAAGAGGGGGTGGGTGGGAGGGAAGCCGCACCCTGACACGTGGCGCCTCCCTTCCCCCCTGCTACACCTCTTCCTCCCGTAGTCGCTTGGCGAAGCCCTGCCGGATCCCTGCTGCATCCACCACCACGCCGTCGTGCTGCTGGATCTTCATCAACCTCTCCTTCCCCCTTGTTGGATCAAGAAGGAGGAGACGTCACGCTGACCGTACGTGTGTTGAACGCAGAGGTGCCGTCCGTTCGGCGCTAGGATCTCCAGTGATTTGGATCACGACGAGTATGACTCCCTCAACCCCGTTCTCTGAACGCTTCCGCTCGCGATCTACAAGGGTATGTAGATGCACTCCTCTCTCTCGTTGCTAGATGAACTCATATATTGATCTTGGTGAACATAGAAAAATTTTTATTTTATGGAACGTTCCCCAACATCATGTCCTGTTTGTAAGTAGCTCATGTATCAACCTAATGTTCTTGACCATGACCATGGTATGCTCTTATTTAAAATTAGTGTTTTTATCTTTTATGCCACCGGTAGTGTCCACTTCTCAATTTTACCATTAGAAGTTACAACCGCTCAAAAATGCCATCGTTCCGTGAGATGCTTACTCAAATGCCATCCTTTTGTTAGATGTTTGCTCAAAAATGCCATTAGACATCTTTATTGTCAGGTCAAACCCGTTGACCATGTTATATGACAAAAAATGCCCATAGACCTACATGCCAGTTCTCTCTTTCTCAAAATGATAAGTTGATGGAAATATGCCCTAGAGGCAATAATAAAATGGTTATTATTATATTTCCTAAATCATGATAAAGGTTTATTATTCATGCTAGAATTGTATTGACGAGAAACTTAAATACATGTGTGGATACATAAACAAATACCGTGTCCCTAGTGAGCCTCTACTAGACTAGCTCGTTGATCAAATATGGTTAAGGTTTCCTAACCATAGACATGAGTTGTCATTTGATAAACGGGATCACATGATTAGGAGAATGATTTGATGGACAAGACCCATCCATAAGCTTAGCATTTGATCGTTCAGTTTATTGCTATTGCTTTCTTAATCTCAAATACATATTTCTTCGACTATGAGATTATGCAACTCCATGATACTAGAGGAATACCTTGTGTGCAATCAAACATCACAACATAACTGGGTGATCATAAAGATGCTCTACAGGTATCTCCGAAGGTGTTTGTTGAGTTGGCATAGATCGAGATTAGGATTTGTCATTCCGTGTATCGAAGAGGTATCTCTGGGCCCTCTCGGCAATACACATCACAAGAAGCTTGCAAGCAAAGTGACTAAGGAGTTAATTGCAAGATGACGTATTACGGAATGAGTAAAGAGGCTTGCCAGTAACGAGATTGAACTAGGTATAGAGATACCGACGATCGAATCTCGGGCAAGTAACATACCGATAAACAAAGGGAATTATGTATGTTGTCATAAAGGTTCAAACGATAAAAGATCTTCGTGGAATATGTAGGAATCAACATGGGCATCCAGGTCCAGCTATTGGTTATTAACCGAAGAGGTGTCTCGGTCATGACCACATAATTCCCGAACCCGTAGGGTCGCACGCTTAACGTCCGTTGACGCTAGAGTAGTATTGGGATATTTGATGAGTGGTAACCAAATGTTGTTCAGAGTCCCGGATGATATCCCAGACGTCACGAGGAGTCTCATAATGTTTGAGAGGTAAAGATTTATATATGAGAAGTCATATTTTGGGTTCCGGAAAAAGGTGCAGTTTTTTCAGTATTGTACCGGGAAGCGTCTAGAAGGTCCCGGAGGGGTCCAGAAGTCCAGTAGTGGGTTCACCACGACCCAAAGGCTAGCATGGGCTGCGGTGAGGCGCCCTGGCCTTATTAGGCTAGGAGCATCTAAAGGAAATATGCCCTAGAGGCAATAATAAAGTTATTATTTATTTCCTTATTTCATGATAAATGTTTATTATTCATGCTAGAATTGTATTAACCGGAAACATAATACATGTGTGAATACATAGACAAACAAAGTGTCACTAGTATGCCTCTACTTGACTAGCTCGTTAATCAAAGATGGTTATGTTTCCTGACCATGAACAATGAGTTGTTATTTGAGTAACGAGGTCACGTCATTAGTTGAATGATCTGATTGACATGACCCATTCCATTAGCTTAGCACCTGATCGTTTAATATGTTGCTATTGCTTTCTTCATGACTTATACATGTTCCTATGACTATGAGATTATGCAACTCCCGTTTACCGGATGAACACTTTGGGTGCTACCAAAAGTCACAACGTAACTGGGTGATTATAAAGGAGCATTACAGGTGTCTCCAAAGGTAGATATTGGGTTGGCGTATTTCGAGATTAGGATTTGTCACTCCGATTGTCGGAGAGGTATCTCTGGGCCCTCTCGGTAATACACATCACATAAGCCTTGCAAGCATTACAACTAATATGTTAGTTGTGAGATGATGTATTACGGAACGAGTAAAGAGACTTGCCGGTAACGAGATTGAACTAGGTATTGGATATCGACGATCGAATCTCGGGCAAGTAACATACCGATGACAAAGGGAACAACGTATGTTGTTATGCGGTCTGACCGATAAAGATCTTCGTAGAATATGTAGGAGCCAATATGGGCATCCAGGTCCCTCTATTGGTTATTGACCAGAGACATGTCTCGGTCATGTCTACATTGTTCTCGAACCCGTAGGGTCCGCACGCTTAAGGTTACGATGACAGTTATATTATGAGTTTATGCATTTTGATGTACCGAAGGTTGTTCGGAGTCCCGGATGTGATCACGGACATGACGAGGAGTCTCGAAATGGTCGAGACATAAAGATTGATATATTGGAAGCCTATGTTTGGACATCGGAAGTGTTCCGGGTGAAATCGGGATTTTACCGGGTTAACGGGAGGGTTACCGGAACCCCCCGGGAGCCATATGGGCCTTCATGGGCCTTAGTGGAAAGGAGAAAAGGGCAGCCCAAGGGGGCTGCGCACCTTCCCCCTCCCCTAGTCCTATTAGGACTAGGAGAGGTGGCCGGCCACCCTTCTCCCTCTTCCCCCCTTTGGGGAATCCTAGTTGGAATAGGATTGGAGGGGAGTCCTACTCCCGGAAGGAGTAGGACTCCTCCTGCGCCACCTCTCCCTGGCCGGCACCCCCTTCCCCCTTGGCTCCTTTATATACTGAGGTAGAGGCACCCCAAAAGACACAAGTTGATCCACGTGATCTATTCCTTAGCCGTGTGCGGTGCCCCCTGCCACCATATACCTCGGTAATACTGTAGCGGAGTTTAGGCGAAGCCCTGCTGCTGTAGTTCATCAAGATCGTCACCACGCCGTCGTGCTGACGGAACTCTTCCCCGACACTTTGCTGGATCGGAGTCCGGGGATCGTCATCGAGCTGAACGTGTGCTCGAACTCGGAGGTGCCGTAGTTTCGGTGCTTGATCGGTTGGATCGTGAAGACGTACGACTACTTCCTCTACGTCGTGTCATCGCTTCCGCAGTCGGTCTGCGTTGGGTACGTAGACAACACTCTCCCCTCGTTGCTATGCATCACATGATCCTGTGTGTGTGCGTAGGAAAATTTTGAAATTACTACGAAACCCAACAGTGGCATCCGAGCCTAGGTTATTTATGTTGATGTTATATGCACGAGTAGAACACAAGTGAGTTGTGGACGATACAAGTCATACTGCCTACCAGCATGTCATACTTTGGTTCGGCGGTATTGTTGGACGAGACGACCCGGACCAACCTTACGCGTACGCTTACGCGAGACCGGTTCCCTCGACGTGCTTTGCACAGAGATGGCTTGCGGGCGACTGTCTCTCCAACTTTAGTTGAACCAAGTATGTCTATGCCCGGTCCTTGCGAAGGTTAAAACGGAGTCTATTTGACAAACTATCGTTGTGGTTTTGATGCGTAGGTGAGATTGGTTCTTACTTAAGCCCGTAGCAGCCACGTAAAACATGCAACAACAAAGTAGAGGGCGTCTAACTTGTTTTTGCAGGGCATGTTGTGATGTGATATGGTCAAGGCATGATGCTGAATTTTATTGTATGAGATGATCATGTTTTGTAACCGAGTTATCGGCAACTGGCAGGAGCCATATGGTTGTCGCTTTATTGTATGCAATGCAATCGCGATGTAATGCTTTACTTTATTACTAAACGGTAGTGATAGTCGTGGAAGCATAAGATTGGCGAGACGACAACGATGCTACGATGGAGATCAAGGTGTCGCGCCGGTGACGATGGTGATCATGACGATGCTTCGGAGATGGAGATCACAAGCACAAGATGATGATGACCATATCATATCACTTATATTGATTGCATGTGATGTTTATCTTTTTATGCATCTTATCTTGCTTTGATTGACGGTAGCATTATAAGATGATCTCTCACTAAATTATCAAGAAGTGTTCTCCCTGAGTATGCACCGTTGCCAAAGTTCATCGTGCCCAGACACTACGTGATGATCGGGTGTGATAAGCTCTACGTCCATCTACAACGGGTGCAAGCCATTTTGCACACGCAGAATACTCAGTTAAACTTGAGGAGCCTAGCATATACAGATATGGCCTCGGAACATGGAGACCGAAAGGTCGAGCGTGAATCATATAGTAGATATGATCAACATAACGATGTTCACCATTGAAAACTACTCCATCTCACGTGATGATCGGTCATGGTTTAGTTGATTTGGATCACGTAATCACTTAGAGGATTAGAGGGATGTCTATCTAAGTGGGAGTTCTTAAGTAATATGATTAATTGAACTTAAATTTATCATGAACTTAGTCCTGGTAGTATTTTGCAAATTATGTTGTAGATCAATAGCTCGCGTTGTTGCTTCCCTGTGTTTATTTTGATATGTTCCTAGAGAAAATCATGTTGAAAGATGTTAGTAGCAATGATGCGGATTGGATCCGTGATCTGAGGTTTATCCTCATTGCTGCACAGAAGAATTATGTCCTTGATGCACCGCTAGGTGACGGACCTATTGCAGGAGCAGATGCAGATGTTATGAACGTTTGGCTAGCTCAATATGATGACTACTTGATAGTTTAGTGCACCATGCTTAATGGCTTAGAATCGGGACTTCAAAGACGTTTTGAACGTCATGGAGCATATGAGATGTTCCAGGAGTTGAAGTTAATATTTCAAGCAAATACCCGAGTTGAGAGATATGTAGTCTCCAACAAGTTCTATAGCTAAAAGATGGAGGAGAATCGCTCAACTAGTGAGCATGTCCCAGATTGTCTGAGTACAACAATCGCTTGAATCAAGTGGGAGTTAATCTTCCAGATAAGATAGTGATTGACAGAATTCTCTAGTCACCATCACCAAGTTAGTAGAACTTCGTGATGAACTATGATATGCAAGGGATAACGGAAACGATTCCCAAGCTCTTCATAATGCGGAAATTGACGAAGGTAGAAATCGAGAAAAACATCAAGTGTTGATGGTAGACAAGACCACTAGTTTCAAGAAAAGGGCAGAGGGAAGAAAGGAACTTCAAGTAGAACGGCAAGCAAGTTGCTGCTCAAGTGAAGAAGCCCAAGTCTGGTCCTAAGCCTGAGACTAAGTGTTTCTACTGCAAAGGGACTGGTCACTGGAAGCGGAACTACCCCAAGTGATTGGCAGATAAGAAGGATGGCAAAGTGAACATAAGTATATTTTATATACATGTTATTGATGTGTACTTTACTAGTGTTTATAGCAACCCCTCAGTATTTGATACTAGTTCAGTTGCTAAGATTAGTAACTCGAAACGGGAGTTGCAGAATAAACAGAGACTAGTTAAGGGTGAAGTGACGATGTGTGTTGGAAGTGGTTCCAAGATTGATATGATCATCATCGCACACTCCCTATACTTTCGGGATTAGTGTTGAACCTGAATAAGTGTTATTTGGTGTTTGCGTTGAGCATGAATATGATTTGATCATGTTT
>NC_041381.1:670324431-670424323 GCF_002162155.2 Triticum dicoccoides
ATGTGGTCCGGTGAATATTAAGGCTTGCAGCAGGTATCATTATTTTCTGACCTTCACAGATGATTTGAGCAGATATGGGGATATCTACTTGATGAAACATAAGTTTGAAACATTTGAACAGTTCAAAGAATTTCAGAGTGAAGTGGAAAATCATCGTGACAAGAAAATAAAGTTTCTACGATCTGATCGCGGAGACAAATATTTGAGTTACGAGTTTGGTCTTCAATTAAAACAATGTGGAATAGTTTCACAAACTCATGCCACATGGAACACCACAGCATAATGGTGTGTCCGAACGTCATAACCGTACTTTATTGGATATAGTGCAATCTATGATGTCTCTTACCGATCTACCACTATCGTTTTGGGGTTATGCATTAAAGACAGCTACATTCACGTTAAATAGGGCACCATCTAAATCCGTTGAGGCGACACCATGTGAACTATGGTTTGGCAAGAAACCTAAGCTGTCGTTTCTTAAAGTTTGGGGTTGCGATGCTTATATGAAAAAGTTTCATCCTGATAAGCTCAAACTCAAATCGGAGAAGTGCGTCTTCATAGGATATTCAAAGGAAACTATTGGATACACCTTCTATCACAGATCCGAAGGCAAGACTTTTGTTGCTAAATTCGGAAACTTTCTGGAGAAGGGGTTTCTCTTGAAAGAAGTGAGTGGGAGGAAAGTAGAACTTGACGAGGTAACTGTACCTGCTCCCTTATTGGAAAGTAGTACATCATAGAAAACTGTTTCTGTGACACCTACACCGGTTAGTGAGGAAGCTAATGATGATGATCATGAAACTTCAGAACAAGATACTACTGAACCTCGTAGATCAACCAGAGTAAGATCCGCGCCAGAGTGGTATGGTAATCCTGTTCTGGAAGTCATGCTACTAGATCATGATGAACCTACGAACTATGAAGAAGCGATGATGAGCCCAGATTCCGCGAAATGGTTTGAGGCCATGAAATCTGAGATATGATCCATGTATGAGAACAAAGTTTGGACTTTGGTTGACTTGCCCGATGATCAGCAAGCAATTGAGAATAAATGGATCTTCAAGAGGAAGACGGACGCTGATAGTAGTGTTACTATCTACAAAGCTAGAATTGTCGCAAAAGGTTTTCGACAAGTTCAAGGTGTTGACTACGATGAGATTTTCTCACTCGTATCTATGCTTAAGTCTGTCCGAATCATGTTAGCAATTGCCGCATTTTATGAAATCTGGCAAATGGATAAACAAAACTGCATTCCTTAATGGATTTATTAAAGAAGAGTTGTATATGATGCAACCAGAAGGTTTTGTCAATCCTAAAGGTGCTAACAAAATGTGCAAGCTCCAGCGATCCATCTATGGACTAGTGCAAGCCTCTCGGAGTTGGAATATACGCTTTGATGAGTTGATCAAAGCATATGGTTTTATACAGACTTTTTGAGAAGCCTGTATTTACAATAAAGTGAGTGGGAACACTACAGCCTTTCTGATTAGTATATGTGAGTGACATATTGTTGATCAGAAATGATGTAGAATTTTTCTGCAAAGCATAAAGGAGTGTTTTAAAGGAGTTCTTTAAAAGGAAAAGACCTCAGTAAAAGCTACTTACATATTAAGCATCAAGATCTATTGAGATAGATCAAGACGCTTGATAAGATTTTCAATGAGTACATACCTTGGCAAGATTTTGAAATAGTTCAAAATGGAACAGTCAAAGAAAGAGTTCTTGCCTGTGTTGCAAAGGTATTAAATTGAGTAAGACTCAAATCTCGACCACAGCAGAAAATAGAAAAAAAAATGAAAAGTCATTCCCTATGCCTCAGTCATAGGTTCTATAAAGTATGCTATGCTATGTACCAGAACTATTGTATACCTTGCTCAGTATTTGACAAGGGAGTACAATAGTGATCTAGGAGTAGATCACTGGACATTGGTCAAGAATATCCTTAGTGAGGACTAAGGAAATATTTCTCGATTATGGAGGTGATAAAAGAGCCCGTCGTAAAAGTTACCTCGGTGCAAGTTTTCACACCGATCCAGATGACTCTAAGTCTCAATCTGGATACATATTGAAAGTGGGAGCAATTAGCTAGAGTAGCACCGTGCAGAGCATTGTAGACATAGAATATTTGCAAAATGCATACGACTCTGAATGTGACAGACCCGTTGACTAAGCTTCTTTCACGAGCAAAACATGATCACACCTTAGTACTCTTTGGGTGTTAATCACATAGCGATGTGAACTAGATTATTTACTCTAGTAAACCCTTTGGGTGTTGGTCACATGATGATGTGAACTATGGGTGTTAATCATATACAGATATGAATATTAGTGTTAAATCACATGACGATGTGAACTAGATTATTGACTCTAGTGCAAGTGGGAGACTGAAGGAAATATGCCCTAGAGGCAATAATAAAGTTATTATTTATTTCCTTATTTCATGATAAATGTTTATTATTCATGCTAGAATTGTATTAACCGGAAACATAATACATGTGTGAATACATAGACAAACAAAGTGTCACTAGTATGCCTCTACTTGACTAGCTCGTTAATCAAAGATGGTTATGTTTCCTGACCATGAACAATGAGTTGTTATTTGAGTAACGAGGTCACATCATTAGTTGAATGATCTGATTGACATGACCCATTCCATTAGCTTAGCACCTGATCGTTTAGTATGTTGCTATTGCTTTCTTCATGACTTATACATGTTCCTATGACTATGAGATTATGCAACTCCCATTTACCGGAGGAACACTTTGGGTGCTACCAAACGTCACAACGTAACTGGGTGATTATAAAGGAGCATTACAGGTGTCTCCAAAGGTAGATATTGGGTTGGCGTATTTCGAGATTAGGATTTGTCACTCCGATTGTCGGAGAGGTATCTCTGGGCCCTCTCGGTAATACACATCACATAAGCCTTGCAAGCATTACAACTAATATGTTAGTTGTGAGATGATGTATTACGGAACGAGTAAAGAGACTTGCCGGTAACGAGATTGAACTAGGTATTGGATATCGACGATCGAATCTCGGGCAAGTAACATACCGATGACAAAGGGAACAACGTATGTTGTTATGCGGTCTAACCGATAAAGATCTTCGTAGAATATGTAGGAGCCAATATGGGCATCCAGGTCCCGCTATTGGTTATTGACCAGAGACATGTCTCGGTCATGTCTACATTGTTCTCGAACCCGTAGGGTCCGCACGCTTAAGGTTACGATGACAGTTATATTATGAGTTTATGCATTTTGATGTACCGAAGGTTGTTCGGAGTCCCGGATGTGATCACGGACATGACGAGGAGTCTCGAAATGGTCGAGACGTAAAGATTGATATATTGGAAGCCTATGTTTGGACATCGGAAGTGTTCCGGGTGAAATCGGGATTTTACCGGGTTACCGGGAGGGTTACCGGAACCCCCCGGGAGCCATATGGGCCTTCATGGGCCTTAGTGGAAAGGAGAAAAGGGCAGCCCAAGGGGGCTGCGCACCTTCCCCCTCCCCTAGTCCTATTAGGACTAGGAGAGGTGGCCGGCCACCCTTCTCCCTCTTTCCCCCTTTGGGGAATCCTAGTTGGAATAGGATTGGAGGGGAGTCCTACTCCCGGAAGGAGTAGGACTCCTCCTGCGCCACCTCTCCCTGGCCGGCGCCCCCTTCCCCCTTGGCTCCTTTATATACTGAGGTAGAGGCACCCCAAAAGACACAAGTTGATCCACGTGATCTATTCCTTAGCCGTGTGCGGTGCCCCCTGCCACCATATACCTCGATAATACTGTAGCGGAGTTCAGGCGAAGCCCTGCTGCTGTAGTTCATCAAGATCGTCACCACGCCGTCGTGCTGACGGAACTCTTCCCCGACACTTTGCTGGATCGGAGTCCGGGGATCGTCATCGAGCTGAACGTGTGCTCGAACTCGGAGGTGCCATAGTTTCGGTGCTTGATCGGTTGGATCGTGAAGACGTACGACTACTTCCTCTACGTCGTGTCATTGCTTCCGCAGTCGGTCTGCGTTGGGTACGTAGAAAACACTCTCCCCTCGTTGCTATGCATCACATGATCCTGTGTGTGTGCGTAGGAAAATTTTGAAATTACTACGAAACCCAACAGCATCAAGTCCTCAAAAGTCCATGTGACAAGGGAAGATAAAAAAGGAAGGAGTCCTAGTAGGAATAGGATTGGACTTGGAGTCCAAGTCCTCTCCCCCTTAGCTGCGCCCTAGAGCTTGGAGGGGCTGTTTCCCACGCCCCTCCACCTATATATAGAGGGGAGGGGACTCCCCAAGAGGACACACCAAGCCCTTGGCGCCCTTCTCTCTCACGTTACTCCGTAGTTCCACCGCCTCGTCCTGGCGACGCTTAGCGAAGCGTTGTCGGTGCTCCACCATCACCATCACCACCATGCCATTGTGTTGGTTGTGATCCCATCTACTTCTCCTCTTCCACTTGCTGGATCAAGAAGGAGGAGACATTATCGAGCCGCACGGGTGCTAAACTCGGAGGTGCCGTACGTTCGATACTCGATCGGTTAGACCACGAAGAGTACGACTACATCAACCACGTGATAAACGTTTTCGCTTAGCAATCTACAAGGGAATGTAGATGCTCTCCCCCTCTCGTGGCTATGCATCTCCATGGATAGATCTTGCGTGTGCGTAGAATTTTTTTGTTTACCATGCAATGTTCCCCAACATAAGTATGGGCCCCACTTTTCAGGAGTAAGCAAGTGAATAATTTACGGGAAAATAAGAACACTGTTGGGATCAATCGGGACCCACACTTTATTGTAGTGAGATAGAGGGAGAGCCGACATGTTGGTCCATAGGTATTTATGTCATTATAACATGGTAAAGGAGATTTGAGCTGACAGTAATGGTATCCGCTGACATTTTTGAGCATCGACCTAACGAAGCGATGCCATTTTTGAGCAGTTGAAATTCCTAGTGGCAAAACTGAGTAATGGGACACAACTAGTGGCAAAATGATAAAAAATCCAAGATTAACTTATTTTGTAGTTCTTGTTTTATTTTTTTATTCAGAAACTGACTTGCCTTGGTTTTGTAACACTACATATTGTGTGCCTTGTTTACATTCGAAGTGTTGAGATGTCAAGTTTGTGCAGATTTTCATTGTTCCTTCTTTTCTGAAGCTCACACTGATGTAACATGATAGTTGTGTACCCTAACAACTTAATAATGTGCATCAAGATTATGCATTATGAAATCTGTATTTTTGGCCTATTTAAACAAATGCACCCTTTTAAATTGAATTTTTTGTCCTGAGTTATCCACATCGATGGTTTTGGCCAGCTATTATTTTTGGTTTGTTGGCTACATGTATGTTTCCTACAGTGCCTTATTTAACTTGGAATCAAGCACCAATAAGCATGCATATACCTTCAACAGTCAAGCAACTTCAGTAAATTTACTAAGGCCACTTGAGGGAGTTCCGGACTAGGGGGTGTTCGGATAGCCGAACTATCATCATCGGCTGGACTCCCAGACTATGAAGATACAAGATTGAAGACTTCGTCCCGTGTCCGGATGGGACTTTCCTTGGCGTGGAAGGCAAGCTTGGCGATACCGATATGTAGATCTCCTACCATTGTAACCGACTCTGTGTAACCCTAGCCCTCTCCGGTGTCTATGTAAACCGGATGGCTTTAGTCCATAGGACGAACAACAATCATACCATAGGCTAGCTTCTAGGGTTTAGCCTCCTTGATCTCGTGGTAGATCCACTCTTGTAACACACATCATCAATATTAATCAAGCAGGACGTAGGGTTTTACCTCCATCAAGAGGGCCCGAACCTGGGTAAAACATCGTGTCCCTTGTCTCCTGTTACCATCCGCCTAGACGCACAGTTCGGGACCCCCTACCCGAGATCCGCCGGTTTTGACACTGACATTGGTGCTTTCATTGAGAGTTCCTTTGTGTCGTCACCGATAGGCTCAATGGCTTCTTCGATCATCGTCAACGACGTAGTCCAGGGTGAGACCTTCCTTCCCGGACAGATCTTCGTATTCGGCGGCTTTGCACTACGGGCCAATTCGCTTGGCCATCTGGAGCAGATCGAAAGCTACGCCCCTGGCCGTCAGGTCAGATTTAGAAGTTTGGACTTCACGGCCGACATCCGCGGGGACTTGATCTTCGATGGATTTGAGCCACAGCCGAGCGTGCTGCACTGTCACGGCGAGCATGATTTAGCTCTGCAGCCGGACAGTACCTTGGAGGCCGCACTCGAACCCTCTCTGATCTTCAATTCGGAGCCGGCTGCGCAGGTCGAGGACGGATGGCTAGACACCACCTCGGGAACTGCAACCTCTACGGCGATAGAGCCGAACACTGACCTCGTCCCTCATAAAGCTCTGACTCCGAGGTGCCGGACTCCTCGTCGGACTCCGAACCCCCCGCGCCCCCTCCGACCGAATCCGATTGGGCGCCGATCATGGAGTTCACTGCAGCGGACATCTTTCAACACTCACCTTTCGCCGACATTTTGAGTTCGCTAAAGTATCTCTCGTTATCGGGAGAGCCCTGGCCAGACTGCGGTCAGGACGGTTGGGATGCGGACGACGAAGAAATTCAAAGCCCACCCACCACCCACTTGGTAGCCGCTGTCGACGATCTAACCGACATGCTAGACTACGACTCCGAAGACATCGACGGTATGGACGACGATGCCGGAGACGACCAAGAACCAGCGCCAACCGGGCACTGGAAAGCCACCTCATCATATGACATATACATGGTGGATATCCCAAAGGATGGGAATGGCGAAGGAACAGAGGAGGATGACCCCTCCAAGAAACAGCCCAAGCGCCAATGTCAGCGGCGCCGCTTTAAATCCCGCCACAGCAAGAATGAAGACTCCAGCACCGGAGATAATAATACACCAGACAGTGCCGAAGATAACCCACTCCAGCAAGATGCAACGCAGGAGGACGGAGACGCCAGCCCTCATGAGAGAGCGGCAGAAGAAGAGGTAGAGGATTATATGCCTCCCTCCGGAGATGAGGCAAGCCTCGACGATGATGAATTCGTCGTGCCTGAGGATCCCGTCGAACAAGAGCGTCTTAAACGCAGGCTTATGGCCACGGCGAACAGCCTCAAGAAAAAGCAGCAACAACTTAGAGCTGATCAAGATCTGCTAGCCGACAGATGGAATGAAGTCCTCGCGGCCGAAGAGCACGAGCTCGAACTCCCCTCCAAAAGCTACCCTAAACGCAAGTTGCTCCCCCGATTAGAGGAGGAAGCGTATGAACCCGCGTCACCAGGAGACAATACGGCTGACCGACCACCCCGTGGTCGCGACAGAGAGGCCTCTAGGCCCTTCAATAGACCCGTACCCCGGCATCGCTCGAAAAGCACAAGGCCACAGGGGAACGCTCCGGACTTGCGAGATACATTGGAGGATAAGGCAAGACAATCAAGATCGATCTATGGATCACGTGGGCGCCCCACGGTACGTGACGACAACCGTCGCGCCGGACACAGTAAGTCCGGCAGGGCCGAACAAAACAGACGAAGATCTTTTGAGCTCCATCGTGATATCGCCCAGTACAGAGGCGCCGCACACCCACTATGCTTCACGGATGAAGTAATGGATCATCAAATCCCCGAAGGGTTTAAACCCGTGAATATCGAATCTTACGATGGCACAACAGACCCCGCGGTCTGGATCGAAGACTATCTTCTTCACATCCACATGGCCCGCGGTCACGATCTTCACGCCATCAAATATCTCCCCCTCAAGCTTAAAGGACCAGCCCGGCATTGGCTTAACAGCTTGCCAGCAGAGTCAATTGGGAGTTGGGAAGACCTGGAAGCCACATTCCTAGATAACTTCCAGGGCACGTATGTGCGACCACCGGACGCTGATGACCTAAGCCACATAATTCAGCAGCCAGATGAGTCGGCCAGACAATTCTGGACACGGTTCTTAACCAAGAAAAACCAAATCGTCGACTGTCCGGATGTGGAGGCCCTCGCGGCCTTCAAGCATAACATCCGCGATGAGTGGCTTGCCCGGCACCTGGGACAGGAAAAGCTGAAATCCATGGCAGCCCTCACATCACTCATGACCCGCTTCAGCGCGAGTGAGGATAGCTGGCTAGCACGCAGCAACAACCTCAGCAAAAATTCTGGCAGTCCGGATTTCAAGGACCGAAATGGCAGGTCGCGTCGTAACAAAAACAAGCGCCGCATCAACGGCGACAATAGTGAGGATACGGCAGTCAATGCCGGATTCAGAGGCTCTAAACCCGGTCAGCGGAAAAAGCCATTCAAAAGAACTACTCCGGGTCCGTCCAATTTGGAACGAATACTCGACCGCTCGTGCCAGATACACGGCACCCCCGAAAAACCAGCCAACCACACCAACAGGGACTGTTGGGTATTCAAGCAGGCGGGAAAGTTAATTGCCGAAAACGATGACAAGGGGCTGCATAGCGATGACGAGGAAGAGACCCGACCGCCGAACAATAGAGGACAGAAGGGTTTCCCCCCACAGGTGCGGACGGTGAACATGATATACGCAACGCACATACCCAAAAGGGAGCGGAAGCGTGCACTCAGGGATGTATACGCGATGGAGCCAGTCGCCCCGAAGTTCAATCCATGGTCCTCCTGCCCGATCACTTTTGACCGATGGGACCACCCCACCAGCATCCGCCACGGCGGATTCGCCGCATTGGTCTTAGACCCAATCGTCGATGGATTTCACCTCACCAGAGTCCTGATGGACGGCGGCAGCAGCCTGAACCTGCTCTATCAGGATACAGTGCGCAAAATGGGCATAGACCCCTCAAGGATTAAACCTACCAAGACGACCTTTAAAGGCGTCATACCAGGTGTAGAAGCCAATTGTATAGGCTCAGTTACACTGGAAGTGGTCTTCGGATCCCCGAATAACTTCCGAAGCGAGGAGTTAATATTCGACATAGTCCTGTTCCGCAGCGGCTATCATGCCTTGCTCGGACGTACCGCGTTTGCAAAGTTCAACACGGTGCCGCACTACGCATACCTCAAGCTCAAGATGCCAGACCCTCGAGGAGTCATCGCGGTCAACGGAAACACAGAACGTTCTCTCCGAATGGAGGAACATACAGCGGCTCTCGCGGCAGAAGTACAAAGCAGCTCTTAAGGCAATTCTCGAATCCGGCCGTTAAACGGTTGGACATAGCTAAGCGCGCCCAGAGTAACCTACAACAAGACCACCTGGCACGTTCCGAGCACGCGTAGCAGTGCGGCCCCAACCCCAGCCCCTGCAAAACGTCAAAACAGGTCCTTCGCGTACACCATTACGCTCTGAAGATACCATGGGCATGGGGAGAGGGGCACGACCACGATAAGCCCAGACTGCGGCTCAACCACACAAGGGGCCCTCAAGTGTGTCGTTCTTTTTTTTCTTTTTTTCTTTTATTTTTCTACCCACAGGACTCCGTTCGTCAGAGGCCCTGTCCGGCAGCAGACCTGCCGAACTCATGATGCAACAGCCAGAGAAGGATAAAGGCTACATCGAATATCCAGGTGGTCTCCATTACGAGCATTAAATCTGTTTTACGCACCATTCGGCAGCCTACCCCTAGAGGGGGACATGTTTAACAGTCCCATCCCTTGCTTATCGCACCATTTGTATCGTTTTGCACTTATAGCAGTCTTTCTTAAATAAACAATGCAGCACCTTTTTGCTTATAATTGCATTTTTCTTTTTATACATATGTTCATTTATGGCATGTCGCATCCGTACACTTTGGTACGGCTACAATACACCAGGGGCTTATGTTTCCCGCATCATGGTGTGATAAGTCCGAACACTTTCACAAGTGCGGCACCCCGAACTTATAGCACTATATGCATCGGCTCCGAATCATGTCTTGGGTCAATAGTTGGGTTTGCCCGACTCCCATGTTTTGGTACCTTACGTTCCGTTGTATCGGCTAAGGTAGCACTGGGAGAACCACTGCGATTGCGCCCAGTTGAGCTGGGTTAACGCCTCAGTGGAGAAAACTAAAACTGACCGTCATGATGAGGCGAGAGCCGGTCGCTGTTCGGAGAGGTTTTTTGCGAGTCCTTAAAGACTTATGCCGCTTAGAGCGAAGAGCCGGATCTTGTCCGGCCCAGGCGTGGATAGCGCCCCAAATTCGGCCTTCCAAAGACTAGGGGCTTGCCGAAATTTAAAATTATAGAATTCTATGGCTAAGTGAGAGTGTTCAAGCATTATAAGTCCGGTTGCCTTGTTCGCTGTGTTGAGCGCCTCCCTAGATGGACCCAAAAATGGGAACAAGAGTGCTCAAGTTTATCCCGAACACCCCAGCACTCGTGGCATGGGGGCTGAAGCCGACGACTTGCCATCTCTCAGATTTGATAAACAGCCGCACAGAAGGTAATATTTTTAATTAATAAGCGTTGCTTAGCGCATACGAACTAAGTTTTCAGCGCGCAGGATAACAAAATGCGAGTCTACTCAAAAATTACATTTTTGGAGCACTCCCCCGCAATAGTGCGGGCGCCCTTCAGCACACTCTTATAATACATCTCGGGCGTGCGATGCTCCTTGCCCTCTGGTGGCGGGTCCGTCACAAGCTTCTAGGCATCCATCTTGCCCCAGTGCACCTTTGCGTGGGCAAGGGCCCGACGGGCACCCTCAATACAGGCGGAGTGCTTGATGACTTCAACCCACGGGCACGCATCCACCAGCCGCCGCACCAGGCCGAAGTAGCTCCCAGGCATGGCCTCCTTAGGCCACAGCCGAACTATGAGGCCCTTCATGGCATGTTCGGCCGCCTTGTGGAGCTCGACCAGTTGCTTCAGCTGGTCGCTAAGGGGCACCGAATGTTCGGCCTCAGCATACTGAGACCAGAAGACCTTCTCCGTCGAGCTCCCCTCCTCGGCCCGGTAGAAAGTGGCAGCATCGGACACGCTGCGAGGAAGATCTGCGAACGCTCCTGGAGAGCTTCGAATTCGGGTAAGCAATAGGTAATTAACACTCACATGCTTACTTTGCATGAAAAATGCCTTACCCGCTGCTATTTTCTTCACCGCCTCAATCTCCTGGAGGGCCTTGTAGGCTTCGGCCTTAGCAACTTTGGCACTCTCAAGAGCCGTTGCAAGCTCAGACTCTCGAGTCTTCGAGTCACGCTCCAGGCTCTTATGTTTTTTCACGAGATCCTGGAGCTCTTGCTGTACCTCCGCCACCCGCGCCTCCTGCTTCTCTCGCTCGGTGCGCTCCGCGGCCGCATTGCGTTCGGCCGCGGCCACCGCCTCTTTTAGGGTCGCCACCTCGTTAGTGGCCCCTGCAATACCCACGTTATCCTTGTCATTCTTTTGCAACCAAAATCCTTTTCTGTAAGGTACAATTTTAATAAGGTATTACTCACCTTCCTTGTCCTCGAGCTGCTTCTTGGCACGGCCGAGCTCGTTCTCGGACCGCTCGAGGTTCTCCTTCAAAGTATTGACCTTCGCAGTCAGTGCGGCAGAGGTCAGCAGCGCAACCTGTAATCCCATATTGACATATTTATTATGACTCCTGCGTGTATCTTTTTAGATCCTCAGTCCGACTTTTCATTCCGAACACCGAACCGAGCATCAGGGGCTACTGTCTATGCGGTACCATTTTATACATATCGAAATTCTTACCTCAAAGCCTGTTAGAAGGCTGCTGCAGGCTTCGGTCAGCCTGCTCTTGGCGAGCTGCACCTTCTGAATCACCACACTCATAGCGGTGCGGTGTTCCTCTGCGATGGAGGCGCCATTGAGCGCCTCCAGCAAGCTATCCGGCGCCTCCGGTTGGACGGAGGCTGCCGGCGTCACGGTCTTGCCCTTCTTGCGAAGGGGTCGCCCGCCGGACTCCGGAGCCACTGTGGGTTCCGGGGCCGAGTCCGGTGCAAAGTCCGGGAGGTTGTCCTGCGACACCTCCGGGGCCCTCTCCTCCTGGTGGGTCCCTTCCTGGGATCCCACCTCGGCACCGTCCGCGCCACGGGGGGTGGCGGCAGTCGGAAGAGAATCCTTATCCGACGCACCTAAGGACCCGCTCGATGAAGCGGGAAGATCATCCTTAGGAGGACTGCAGGGTTGTATGCGGCATTAGAAAGACATTATGTGGCGAAAAATATAAACCTTGAAGTTATTCGGGAATCCGGATACTTACAATCTCGCCAGGGGCTTGGCCCTTGGAGGACAGTCCTCGTCGTCATCACTGGCGTTGGCGAAGCGGTCCGGGGGAAGAGTTTTTCCCTTCTTGGACCCTTCGGCCTCCCTTGTTGGAGAGGCCTTCCTTTTCTTCCTTCCCCCCGCTGGGGGAGAGGCTTTCTTCTCCTCCTCGCCTTGGTGGGAGGAGTCGGCCTCGGATTCATCATCCGCTAGCACCTGAAAACGGGAACTCTTCCGAGTCCCCGTGGCCTTCTTCTTGGCCTTCTTCTCCGGCACCACATGGGGCGCCGGAGCCAGCAACCCCGTTAAGCGGGCGTCCGCTGGGTCCTCTGGCAAGGTGGCCGGACAGATAGTCTGCTCGGCCTTTGCCGGCCAGTCCTATCAAAGGAAAGGGAGTTTAGATCCCGCATAGAGTCACACTATGGATAACAAGCGTCCCGTAAAGGACAAAATCACTTACCTCATCAGCTGGACGCTGCGAGCTGAATCCGCGATCTTCGGTAGCGAATGCGGGAGCCTCGGCGCCCTTGAACAACACCTTCCAGACATCTTCGTACGTAGTGTCGAAGAGCCCACTCAAAGTCTGGTGCTGCGCCGGATCGAACTCCCATATGTTGAAGCCCCGTCGTTGGCACGGGAGAATCCGGCGGATGAGCATGACCTGGACTACGTTGACAAGCTTGAGCTTCTTGTCCACCAGCTTCTGGATACAGGCTTGGAGTCCGGTCAGCTCCTCTGAATCCCCCCAGATCCGGCCACTCTCTTTCCAGGAGGTGAGCCGTGTAGGGATGCCAGATCTAAATTCGGGGGCCGCCGCCCAATCAGGGTCACGCGGCTCGGTGATGTAGAACCACCCCGATTGCCATCCCTTAATGGTTTCCACGAAAGTACCCTCCAGCCACGTAACATGGGACATCCTGCCCACCATGGCGCCTCCGCACTCCGCTTGGCTGCCCTTCACAACCTTCGGCTTGACACTGAAGGTCTTGAGCCACAAGCCGAAGTGGGGCTGGATGCAGAGGAAGGCCTCGCACACGACGATAGATGCCGAGATGTTGAGGATAAAATTCGGGGCCAGATCATGGAAATCTAGGCCGTAGTAGAACATGAGCCCCCGGACAAAGGGATGAAGTGGGAAGCCCAGTCCGCGGAGGAAATGGGGAAGGAACACTACCCTCTCATGGGGCCTGGGGGTGGGGATAAGCTCTCCCTCATCGGGGAGCCGGTGCGCGATGTTGCTGGACAAGTATCCGGCGATGCGCAGCTTCTGGATATGCCCCTCCGTGATGGAGGAGGCCATCCACTTGCCTCCTGCTCCGGACATATCTGGAGAAGGTTGAGGTGAGATGTGCTGACCTGGGCGCTGGAGCTCGAGTTTGCGGAGATGGATAAGCCAAGGAGGAAGAAGGCGCAGGTAAAAGGATTGGATCTTTATCCCCTTATATGGGCGGACGGAAACATGCGTCCCCACCGGCCTGATAAAACTCGCTTATCTCCCAAGCGCCGCAATCAATGGCGCGGTTAGGTTACCCACGTCCGTATTGATGGGAATCCCGGAATAAGGGGGAACACGATCTCTGCTTCGACAGGACGTGCCAAGGAAACCGCTTCGCTGAACGCGCTGAGGTGGTACAGTAAAAACAATTTGAGTAAAGGCTTGGTAGTGGTGTGATGTCACGCCACAAAATACGTCAGCAGATTGAACTTGTGTAATATTATTCTCTCTACGGTGGTACGTGGAATTCATTTTTGCAGAGCCGGACGCTATCCTGGTGTTCACAATCTTCTATAAATTATTCGGAGGAAGAACCCGCCTTGCAATGCCGAAGACAACATGCGCGCCGGACTCGTCGTCATTGAAGCCTGGTTCAGGGGCTACTGAGGGAGTTCCGGACTAGGGGGTGTCCGGATAGCTGAACTATCATCATCGGCCGGACTCCCAGACTATGAAGATACAAGATTGAAGACTTCGTCCCGTGTCCGGAAGGGACTTTCCTTGGCGTGGAAGGCAGGCTTGGCGATACGGATATGTAGATCTCCTACCATTATAACCGACTCTGTGTAACCCTAGCCCTCTCCGATGTCTATATAAACCGGATGGCTTTAGTCCATAGGACGAACAACAATCATACCATAGGCTAGCTTCTAGGGTTTAGCCTCCTTGATCTCGTGGTAGATCCACTCTTGTAACACACATCATCAATATTAATCAAGTAGGGCGTAGGGTTTTACCTCCATCAAGAGGGCCCGAACCTGGGTAAAACATCGTGTCCCTTGTCTCCTGTTACCATCCGCCTAGACGCATAGTTCGGGACCCCCTACCCGAGATCCGCCGGTTTTGACACCGACACCACTTAAGAAGTAACACATATTGTGCACAATATATCATCACAAAGAACATGGCTAAACATTAGCATGGGGGTTACAAGAATGTCTTGGTCATTCTTGGCTATCCACTGGATCATTTAATCCAGCATGGGTTATGACTGGGCCGGATGATTGGTTGGAAGCCGAAAAAAGTGATTACTATTAACATGTTGTTTCATTTTTAACCTTTTTGTCTACATAGGCACACTAAAGATGTAGAAGTCCCACTTCTTGGACTGTACCATCCGTTCACCCTTATTACTCAACGTCGATACTTTTAAGTTATGCTGGTAACTTGCCATGTTAATAATTTGAAAGAGTCAATTGTGTTGAGGTGTAAATACTTTTCATTCATGGCACTGTACATGGTTAGGTCTAATAAAAAGCACCATTAAGCTTGATCCACATTAGCATGGGGGTTACAAGAATGTCTTGGTCATTCCTGGCTATCCAATGCATCATTTAATCAAGCATAGGTATTACTGGGCCGGATGATTGGTTGGAAGCCGAAAAAACTGATTACTATTAACATGTTGTTACATTTTTTAACCTTTTTGTCTACATAGGCACACTAAAGATGTCGAAGTCTCACTTCTTGGACTGTACCATCCTTTCACCCTTATTACACAACGTCGATAATTTTAAGTTGTGTTGGTAACTTGCCATGTCAATAATTTAAAAGAGTCTATTGTGTTGAGGTGCTAAATACTTTTCATTCATGGCACTGTACATGGTTAGGTCTAATCAAAAGCACCATTAGGATTGATTCGCATTATGAGAAAATAGGAAATAAACATCATCCAATATGCCAGGACAAGACATATAAGAATCTCCAAGACAATGCATGGAGACGAGGGAAGTTTGTATCCATTATTTACCATCATATCCTTTGTACATTATAATGGAAAATATTTTCTTATTACATCTTCTGGGAATTTCCAGAATCTTGATAGATTTTGATTAAGCTTCAGATTTATGCTCTTATCATCTTCCAAGACAAAAATAATCATTTTTAATATACAATGTCATTCAGTGTTCTCTGTTTCAGAGTATGATATATATTATATAGATTGGAACAACTTGTCACATGGAAGGATAATGTCAGCCTGATAATGCTATAACAATGTTATGTAGAGATTTTACTAGATTATATGTGTATAATATAAATGGACACTGAATTTTATGTGAATAATATAGACAATTTTCCATCAATTAAATGTTGTGTTGACGTTTTTAGAACTATACACACATTTTCATTTTTTGAGCACCAAAGCATGCAGTGGTTGGTGCTTACGTGAGAAGGTTGTAGCGACGAAATCTTCTCTTTAGCTAACAGGATTTACATAATATAATGTTTACTTTTGAGTTAAGCTACAATTTCCTACTACTAGCCAATTTGAGTTCAGAGCCTAACATTCTCTAAATTACAGACAGTGGATTCGATTATGAAATGTTGCTTTTATGGCTATCAGCAACAACATTTATTCATCATTATTGAGGTGTATTGTTTGTCATATATTTCAGACAACTCTCCCGCTGGACGGAGATCCTATATCAATAACGCTTTGAAATTTCTTACATTACCAAGCAATAAACTATAATTAGTAGTTATATGTAATTTATAAGATACACCATATGTATATATGAAAAATAGTCAAACTTTACCTCTTCTATTGCTAACAAATATATGCAAATTTAACATTTATGTTTCTTGTTGCTATATAAATATGTAAACTCCTATCATTTTGTCAAAAGTAGACGGGCACATCACCATGCGCCACCGATGATCTAGTATTGATCCTAAGATGCCACCTTACACAACGTGCATGTGGCAACATGCACGCTACACGGGTAGGTAAATTAGTACCACAACACAACTCCATGACAGATTTGCAACACAATATATACAACAACTCCAGAGAGTTACATTTACATGAATACATTACAAGGGTCGTACGAACACATAATAAGGGTGTTACGACCAAGATACAACTCACAACAAAAGTGAATATACCTTACACATGTAAAGACCCATGCGTTGCAACGAGAGACACTGTTACCCATCTCATATGTCTACTTATTTTCGTCTATCTCCCCTACTATTCTCCTTCTCACTCTCGGAGATCTCACCTTGTATCCCGGACATCGAGTTTCTTCTCATGCATCAATGCAGTCTTCCGTCCACCTCCATTTAATTATCCATCACTTACTAAATCAAGGTGGTACTATTTCATGATAACAGGAAGAGCGGATTTATTGAGTTAGTGGTTCATTTTCCACAGAGGCCCTATGCAGTCTTGTAACACATTTCTACACTTAAGTCAGTCGGCTAGAGCCTTCGTTTCGGTATGGGAGCTCCTCAGTTCGAATCCCACACGGGTAGCATGTTTCTTTCCTGCGGCGCAATCGAAGGAAAAAATAAATGTGGAGCAGCCCCTTGACTGCATAGTTTGGAGGCCCAATGCGAAAATTTATTTTGATGGACAAAACTGTTAGTACCATATCAGATAGTTACGGGAAAAAGTAATTCTATTCTATACAATAGTAGAAAATAATTCTATACAGTGAAACTACCAAACATTGGCTCAAATCAACCTCCCTGTATCAGTAGGCATTGAATACAAATGCCCTAAGAAGACTTTACAGAAAAGAGAATATTTTTGTAAATTAACGAGCGTTTTTAAAATAGAAGAACATTTATACGAATTAACAGATATTTTAAAAATTTTGTGAATATTTTTTATTTTCATGCATTTTTTAAATTTACCAATAATTTTCAAATTAATGAACATTCTGGAGTTATAATTAATTTTCAAATCCACGAACATATTTTGAGTTCGGGGACATTTTCAAATCTCATTTCACAAAAAAAAAACAGGTTATGATCGTTCTTCTTATTTATGATCTTTTTTTAGAATTACAATTAAAGCGACCAAATTTTAAAAACGTACTGACAGAAATAAAAAGAGGCGTGCATTCGTTCGGCGAGTGACGTGATCTTAGAGGCAGTCACTCGTTGGGCAGTTTTCAGCCCACCTAGGAGCGCTCGGGTGCGGCCTGATGAAAAGGGGCGCCTATGTCTCGCATAAAGCAAAACGTAGGGTTCGCTCGCGTCAGGCACCTCCCTAAATGGGTTGGCCCAACTCACTGGGGACCAGAGCCAACAGGCCCATGCCTCGTTTTCTGCCTTTTTCGTTTTTAATACTTCCAAATATTATTTATGCAAAACATTTGGAAAATATTAACCAAACTTTCAAAAATGTTAAATGTGTATAGAGAAAATATAAATTTTCAAAAATTTAAATTATTTTTTAGAAGTGTTTGTCATGTATATAAAATATGTCTTTGATGTATAAGAAAAATGATGAATGTGTACTGACAAAAGTTAACATATGTTGAGAAAAACGAGACGAAAAATCGAGAAAGAAACAAAGAAAACAATGAAAGCCAATAAAACCAATAGGAAAAACAAAAGGAACCCAAAAAAATAAAAAGTATAACCGACGAGAACCTATGCAAAGAATGGAAATATAGAAAAATGAGACAAATAAATTAAATTGATGAAAACCAGAAAATAAATAAAAAACAGTGAAAACTGAGATAGAAGGAACAAAAAATATAGAAAAGAAAAGGCAGTGAAAATTGTGAAAGAAACCAAGCAAACATGTGAATAAGCAAAGACAAAAAGAAAAAAATTATGAAAAAGGATGAAGAGAATAGAGAAACCAATAGTTAGAATAAAAGAAAAGGAAAGGAGACAAAAATGAGACCAAACTTGTACTCAATGTCAACCACGTGAACACCATAACCACTACATAGGCACCGATTCAAAAAGAAAAACAATGAAACAAGCCGGTGCAACAACGAGGGGAAGAGAAAACTTCACACGTGAGACGGAAGCCACACTCGCTATAAGCGAGATATTGTCTTCGCGGCATGTAAACCCCGAATGGTATTTATCGTCTAAGTGAGCAATACGAGAATGATGGCTCACACAATGCCTTACAAGGGCCAGCCCATCAGAAGCCTTCACACCGGTTTTAGGAAGCTTCCCTCGTCAGGTCGGTGAGCATCCAACAGGTTTGGGAAGATTTCTGACCGTTTTCTTAATTCATTGTCCTTTATAAAATTCATGAACATTTTAAAAAATACGCAAACTCTTTTTAAATTCATGAACCCATCTCTAAATTTTTGATCACTTTTCAATCCACAATTTTATTTCAAATCATGAACTTTTTTATTTTCTTTGATATTTTTTTAGTTCATGAACATTTTTCAAATCCATGAACAATTGCCAAATTTGAGAATGTATTTTAAAATTAATGAATACTTCTCAAATCTATGAACAGTTTTTCAAATATGTGAATACTTTTCAAACCAGCGAAAACTATTCAAATCCATGATTTTTTTTTGAATACGTAAATATTCTCCCAAAAAGATTTTTTGAATTCATGGACAATTCTCAAATCAATGAGAATTTTTTAAATTCACAAACATAATATTTTTTATCCAAACTTCTAATACTTTTTAAATCCACGGACTTGTTGAACTCAGGAACTTTTCATCAAGTCTACAAGCATTTTTAATGCGCTAACATTTTCAAAATTGATGTCAAATTTTGGGTTCACGAATAATTTTTGAAATCCATGAAGATATTTTTGCATTCATGAACAATTTTTCGAATCCACAAAAATCCATGAAAGTTTTTCAAATTCGTAAACTTTTTTGAATTCCGAATATTTTTCTAATATCTATACATATTTTGTATCCGTGAACATGTTTTCTAAATCTATGAATATGATTTTATACATGAACATTTTTTAAAATTTACGATCATTTTTTGAGTTCATGATATTATTTCAAATCATTCTTAGTGAGAAAGAAAGGAAAAAACAAAAGGTAAAATAAAACTACAAGTCGTACATGGGAGCTAGCTATCCCAGGTTTGCGCAATGGGCCGGCCCACACCAGGCGACCGCTCCACGTATTGGAATAATATAAGCGCAAACAACGTGTGGTTGGATGGTTAAGAGGACAGTGGTATTACCAACTGACTAGGGGTTCAAGTCTTAGACTCGCATTATCCTTGAATTTATTTTAGGATTCCGGCGATGTTCGTTTAGTGGAAGAAGACATTTTCGTCGACTGTGAGACGCTTATGATGACTTTGTAAAATTTCAAGATGTTATACCTAGTTTAGTCTCTCGAAGGTGCTTATAGGGATATGGCATGCATGCATGTCTTCATAAGGGTGATTATATACTCGTGTATGTGAGCGATTTCAATTATTCCACGCTAAGAAAATAAAACATACACTCTCTATGTTCCTAAATATAAGTCTTACTTAAAAATTCTAATGTGGACTACATGCGGAAAAAATGAGTGAATCTATAGTCTAAACTATATCGATACACATCCCAATATAGTTCATATTGAAATCTTTTAAAAGACTTATATTTAAGAACAGAGGAGTATAAGCGATACATAGAGAAAAAAGCAACACGAGCGCCGCTTCCATTAAAAAACGGAATAGATAAATCCCGAACGTTCGGATTTTCAGCATGTCATCCCGAATGTTTTTTGATGGCAACTTTAGTTGCTGCGAGGTGGCAACTTTAGTTGTAAACACATGGCAACTTCGTTCTAATTTGATTTTTTATCAGAAAATTGTCATGTTTGTCAACATCACCTTAACTAAACTTGCCATGAAAAGAATTCGGATTAGCATGCTTAAATTCCGAACGTCCGGGTATCACATCCCTGGTCTGGTGCCGCGAGAAAAAAAAAGGAATGCTATATTCAGGAAGCACTGGGCCTCTTTTAATAGGGCTCGTGAAAATGAGGTGAAAAAACTCAACTATACTTCTCGTTCGTGCGTCGGCAGAGGGTGGCGTGACCGAGTGAGCGCATCCACCCCTGACGTCGTCGGGGATATCTCTCCGGGCTCCGACCGGCCGGCGCGCGCCATAGCTCACGCACGCACGTTCGTCGGTGCGCTTGGAGCGGGCGATAAGACATTACAGGCGGCGGATCGACGTGCCACCATGCCCGCACGCCGCACGTCCTGGGCTGGCTGGCTGGCTCGGTCCGTCGCGTGCATGCCGGCGACTTTGTCTTGTCGCCGCCTCCACGCACATGGATAAGTAGATAAGCACGGACTTAGTGGCCGTTAGTTAATTATTAGTTCGATCTCCCTTCTAACCGACACGTACGACGGCCGGCCACCGTGGCTCACGCTGACACTCCCCGGCGGGCGCGTGGGGGCCGCCCGGCAAGGTCAATCACTGGCAGCTTCTCGCCGCCGCGCTGCCGACATGTATATATATTCCGATCCACCGCACTCGTCGTGCCGTCGGGTTTGTCTTGTCGCGGTGCCGACCACCCGCGGCCTGTACACATGCGGCGGGTAGGCACGGATGGCTGTGGCCTGTGCGTAAGGGCAAGTCCAACGCGACCATTCAAACGTACACACGTTTTGTTTATTTTTTATCCGTTTGGATCGGTCGAACGGGCACGCCTGCTTTTTTTATCGGTGGACGCGTCCAACAGACGGCAAACATCCATATAGCATAAAAAAATAAATGTGAAAATCACGCGGCGGAAATAAACTTAATTTAACATAAAAGGTCGGTCAATCCCCGGCCAAAGTACACTTAAATATTAAAATAAAAACTTTGCGCCAGTTCGCTGCCCTAGGCGTCGGCCTTGTCCTTGCCTTTGCCGTTGTTGCCGGTGAGGTTGATGAAGGTGGGGGCGGCCCAGCCCACTCGAACGTGCTCGGCCTTGGGCTCGACAAAAGGCGGCGGCAGAGGCGGAACGAATAGGGGAGCGTGGACGGAGTCCCCCGTCGCCGACAGGGCGAGGGCCTGCTCTAGCCCATCCCAATGCGCGTCCTCCTCCAGCCGGCTCTCCTCGAGCGCGGCTTGGTACACCGACTCCACCTCCTCCTCCCCTGCATCGGCAAGACCTCTGGAGCAGCGGGGAAACGGTGTGGTTGATGTGGACGCCACAACGGTGGTCCTCCTCATGCTCGAACGCAAACCAGCTTTCCCTGTTAGGGGAGTCTGCATCGCGCGCTGCTCCGGTGTAAGGAGCTCGCGGCGCCGGCGAACCTCCTCGACGTGCGCCCGTGCCGAGTGCGGCACCGCCAGAATGGGGATATGTTGCGGGTACAGATGCCAGTCGTGCGACAGGTTGACATCTGGATATTGCATGGGGCGACGGTACTTCCAATGCCACTGCGCCTGGTGGTCTGGTATGTACAGTCGCTCCTGCTCCCGGGGTGGCGTGCCACGTCGAACCGGTGGCGGAGGGGGAGGAGGTGCCCGGGAAGAGCTCGCACCGGCGCTGAACTTCTCCATCCCCTTCCTGCTGAAGAAGCCCATGGCTGGCTGGCTAGGGTTTTTGGTCGCTGCTGAGGAAGAATGTGTGGCCAGATGTTGGATGGGGAAGGGAAGTGGATGAGGCCGTGCCCCCGCACGCTTGCATTAAAAAGGACAAGGAGCCGACGCTTCTGCACGCTGCCGTGCGGGATCGAGTTAGAGCATTGACTAAGACCGCAGGTGGTGGTTGCGCGGCCGGCAGGAGGGGCTGCGACGGACACTGAGATGTGCGCGGTGTGTCCGTTTCGTGTCCGCGCGAACGGAACCCAAGCGTAAATTTGGGCCTGAAATGTGTCCAGACGGACACCGAGCCGACGTGTTTTGGGTTTAGGTCGGCGCGTTGGGCCGATGCTTTTGTTCGTTTTGACCCAAACAGACACACGGAGATGAACTGGGTCGGCCCATTGGAGTTGCCCTAATCACGTAGTGGCAGTCGGATCAAACGTGGCGGCCTACATATGTGCATGATCCGGAAAACCGGCCACCCGCTGTGACTCACGCTTGAGTCTTCGGTGGGCACCTGGTGATGGTCAATTAAATTGGTAGTTGTTCCTCCGCGATCGCCTACATCTGCGCCTCCACGGCACCGATTCCTATCGAGCGATGGCTTGAGCGTGGACAGCATCTTAGATGGCACACTGCTCTACAACGAAGTTGGGGTTCACCGCAACCATGGCCTGCTTGCTCGCGTGCTCTCCATTGATCTTGCACACCGCCAGCCGGTACTGATTCAAGAGGAACATGTTGTGCTCGAACACCGACAAAAGGCATCGACACAGGCTGCAGCTCCGCCATGGCGGCGTTGTAATGCGCCTGCGCCTGCTTGATAGTGAAGCTGGCATGCACATGAGGCGTGGGAGCCGGGACGGTGTCGTCGGAGCCCGTCTCCATCGTGGTGTCATCCTAGTCATCAAAGACCTCGGGCGAGCTGGTTGACAAGCATGCCTCGATCCGCCTAGCACAGCGGCTCTGCCAGGCGGCAGCAAGGGCAGCCACGACGTGCTTCATCTCTATGGAAAGGCTCTCCCACAGAGCTTCGCCGCCTGCAGTGATGGCGGATGCAGTGCAAGAAAGGACGATGGGGAGTGGATTGTGTTGTGGTGCGAAGAGCCGGGTGTGCTGGACGCCTTTAAATAGTGGATTCTGATGGGGCGAGGTGCCCGGGTGCGTCAATGCGCGACACAAGAGTGGACTTCACGGCCGGAGAACCTATTTAATGGCGCCATACGCACAGACGAGGCGTTGAACAGTCATGGTAGATATTTGTCCCGTTCCGTCCAATCACGCGTCTCAAGCATTAAACAGGCGCAGACACTAGGGCCGTGTCGCGAGCGGCGCCCCCAGCTAGCGAGCCGCTTCAATGCCAACGCCAGTGAGAATGCGGGCAGCTGGCGCCGGGCATGAACGCGTGCGGGCGCGGGAGGAGGGGTTTGAGTGGGCCAGGGCGGTTAGAAGCAGGCGTAGGATCGGTCCGGACTCCCGCAAAGCCCCCTCCAGTTTGCCGGAGAAAATGCGTCCGGACCATGCAGCGGACCAATACATTTGTGTTGGATTGCTTCCATCACTGACCCTCAAACCTCCCGCAATCATCCGGACTATGCTGTCCAGACCGCAGTAGACATTCAACGCGTGCATGTATCGGTCCGCGGAAGTGTTGGGGAACGTAGCAATAATTCAAAATTTTCTACGCAACACCAAGATCAATCTATGGAGATTCTAGCAACAAGAGAGGGAGAGGATGATCATCTTCATACCTTTGAAGATCGCTAAGCGGAAGCGTCACTAGAACGCGGATGAGGGAGTCGTACTCGCGGCGATTTAAATCATGGAAGATCCGATCTAACACCGAACGGACGGCGCCTCCGCGTTCAACACACGTACAGCCCGGGGATGTCTCCTCCTTCTTGATCCAGCAAGGGGAGAGGAGAAGTTGAGGGAGAGCTCCGGCAGCACGACGGTGTGGTGGAGGAGCTTGCAGTTCTCCGGCAGGGCTTCGCCAAGCACTACGGAGGAGGAAGTGGAGTTGGAGAGGGATAGGTCTGCGCCAGGGGAAGGGTGTGGAAGCCCTCCCACCTCCCCTCTATTTATAGGGGCAAGGGAGAATGGGGCCGGCCCCCTCCAGATGGATTTAGAGGGGGGCAACGGCCAAGGGGGGAGGCTTGCACCCCAAGCCAAGGGGGGCACCCCCTTTAGGATACCCCCCAACCCTAGGCGCATGGGCCCTGGGGGGGTTGGTGCCCAGCCCACTTAGGGGCTGGTTCCCTCCATATTAATCCCATAGGGCCCTCCTGGGCAGGTGGACCCTCCCGGTGGACCCCCGGAACCCTTTCGGTGGTCCCGGTACAATACCGATATACCCCCGAACATTTTCGGCGACTGAATAAGGACTTCCCATATATAAATCTTTACCTACAGACCATTTCGGAACTCCTCGTGACATCCGTGATCTCATCCGGGACACCGAACAACAATCGGTAACTGCATACTAATTCCCATAACAACTCTAACGTCACTGAACCTTAAGTGTGTAGACCCTATGGGATCAGGAATCATGCAGACATGACCGAGATAGCTCTCCGGCCAATAACCAACAACGGGATCTGGATACCCGTGTTGGATCCCACATGTTCCACGATGATCTCATCGGATGAACCACGATGTCGGGGATTCAATCAATCCCGTATACAATTCCCTTTGTTAATCGGTACGTTACTTGCCCGAGATTCGATCGTCGGTATCCCAATACCTTGTTCAATCTCATTACCGGCAATTCACTTTACTCGTTCCGTAATGCATGATCCTGTGACTAATTACTTAGTCACATTGAGAACATTGTGATGATGCATTACCGAGTGGTCCCAGAGATACCTCTCCATCATACGGGGTGACAAATCCCAGTCTCGATTCGAGCCAACTCAATAGACACTTTCAGAGATACCTGTAGTGTACCTTTATAGCCACCCAGGTACGTCATGACGTTTGGTACACCCAAAGCATTCCTACGGTATCTGGGAGTTGCACAATATCATGGTCTAAGGAAATGATACTTGACTTTAGAAAAGCTTTTAGCAAACGAACTACACGATCTTGTGCTATGCTTAGGATAGGGTCTTGTCCATCTCATCATTCTCCTAATGATGTGATCCCGTTATCAATGACATCCAATGTCCATAGACAGGAAACCATGACCATCTGTTGATCAACGAGCTAGTCAACTAGAGGCTCACTAGGGACATGTTGTGGTCTATGTATTCACACATGTATAACGGTTTTCGGTCAATACAATTATAGCATGAACAATAGACAATTATCATGAACAAGGAAATATAATAATAACCATTTTATTATTGCCTCTAGGGCATATTTCCAACAGTCTCCCACTTGCACTAGAGTCAATAATCTAGTTACATTATGATGAATCGAACACCCATAGAGTTCTGGCGTTGATCATGTTTTTCTCGTGGAAGAGGTTTAGTCAACGGATCTGCGACATTCAGATCCGTATGCACTTTACAAATATCTATGTCTCCATCTTGAACATTTTCACGAATGGAGTTTAAGTGACGCTTGATATGCCTGGTCTTCTTGTGAAACCTGGGCTCCTTGGCAAGGGCAATAGCACTAGTGTTGTCACGCAAGAGAGTCATCAGACCCGACGCATTGGGAATAACTCCTAGGTCGGTAATGAACTCCATCCCTATTGCTTCATGTGCTGCCTCCGAGGCTGCCATGTACTCCGCTTCACATGTAGATCCTACCACGACGCTTTGCTTGCAACTGCACCAACTTACTGCCCCACTGAGGGAGTCCTGGATTAGGGGGTGTCCAGATGACCGGACTATGACCTTTGGCCGGACTCCCGGACTATGAAGATACAAGATTGAAGACTTTGTCCCGCGTCCGGATAGGACATTCCTTGGCGTGGAAGGCAAGCTTGGCGATATGATATGAAGATCTCCTCCCATTGTAACCGACTCTATGTAACCCTAGCCCTCTCCGTGTCTATATAAACCGGAGAGTTTTAGTCTGTAGGACGAACAACAATCATACCATAGGCTAGCTTCTAGGGTTTAGCCTCTCTGATCTCGTGGTAGATCAACTCTTGTACTATCCATATCATCAATATTAATCAAGCAAGAGTAGGGTTTTACCTCCATCGAGAGGGCCCGAACCTGGGTAAAAACATCGTGTCCCTTGTCTCCTGTTACCATCCGCCTAGACGCACAGTTCGGGACCCCCTACCCGAGATCCGCCGGTTTTGACACCGACATTGGTGCTTTCATTGAGAGTTTCTCTGTGTCGTCACCTTTAGGCCCGATAGCTCCTTCGATCATCAACCACGACGCGGTCCAAGGTGAGACTTTTCTCCCCGGACAGATCTTCGTATTCGGTGGCTTCGCACTGCGGGCCAATTCGCTTGGCCATCTGGAGCAGATCGAAAGCTACGCCCCTGGCCATCAGGTCAGGTTTGGAAGCTTAAACTACACGACCGACATCCGCGGGGACTTGATCTTCGACGGATTCGAACCACGGCCGAGCGTGCCGCACTGTCACGATGGGCATGATCTAGCTCTGCCGCCGGACAGTGCCCAGAGCGCCGCTCAGGTGTCTGCTCCAACCATTAGCTCGGAGCCGACTGCGCCAGTCGGGTACGGACGGTTGGACGCCGCCCCAGGAGCCGCAATCTCTACAGTGATAGAGCCAAATACCAGCCTAGTCCTTTGCGAGGCCTGTGACTCCAAGGTGCCGGACTCCGTTCCGGACTCCGAATCTTCCGCACCCCTTCCGATCGAACCCGATTGGGCTCCGGTCATGGAGTTCACAGCCGCGGACATCTTTCAGCACTCGCCCTTTGGCGATATCCTAAATTCACTAAAGTCTCTCCCTTTGTCAGGAGAGCCCTGGCCGGACTATGGTCAGCATGGTTGGGATGCGGATGACGAAGAAATTCGAAACCCACCCACCATCCACTTTGTAGCCACTGTCGACAATCTAACCGACATGCTCGACTTCGACTCCGAAGACATCGACGGTATGGGTGCCGATGAAGGAGACGACCAAGAACCAACACCTATATGACACTAGAAAGCCACCTCGTCATTTGACATATACATGGTGGACACCCCCAAAGCAGGGGATGGCGATGAAAAAACGGAGGATGACCCCTCCAAGAAGCAACCCAGGCGCCGACGTCAGTGGCGCCGCTCTAAATCCCGCCAAAGCAAAAACGGCGAGTCCGGCACTGGAGTCAACAACACCCCGGACAGTGCCGAAGACAACCCCCTCCAGCAGGATTCAACGCAGGAGGACGGAGGAGCCAGCCCTCATGAAAGAGCGGCAGACGGGAAGGTCGAGGACGACAATTATATGCCTCCCTCTGAAGACGAGGCAAGCCTCGACGACGATGAATTCATCGTGCCAGAGGATCCCGTCGAACAAGAGCGTTTCAAACGCAGGCTTATGGCCACGGCAAGCAGCCTCAAGAAAAAACAGCAGCAACTTAGAGCTGACCAAGACTTGCTAGCCGACAGATGGACTGAAGTCCTGGCGGCTGAAGAGTATAAACTCAAACGCCCCTCCAAGAGCTACCCAAAGCACAGGTTGCTACCCCAACTAGAGGAGGAAGCAACTAAACCTACATCACCAGCGTACGATGCACCCAATCGGCCACCCCGTGTCCGCGACAGAGAGGCCTTTCGGCCCTCAACTCAAGCCGCACCCCGGCGCCGCTCCAAATATACCAGAGCACGGGGAAACGCCACAGACCTGCGAGACATACTGGAGGATAAGGCAAGGCAAACAAGATCGATCTACGGATCGCGTGGGTGCCCCACATCACATGACGATAACCGTCACGCCGGATATGATAAATACGGCCAGGCCGAACACAACAGACAAAGCTCATCCGAGCTACGTCGCGATATAGCCCAGTACAGGGGCGCTACACACCCACTATGCTTCACATACGAAGTAATGGATCATCAAATCCCCGAGGGTTTTAAACCCGTAAACATCGAATCATACGATGGCACAACAGATCCCACGGTATGGATCGAAGATTATCTCCTTCATATCCACATGGCCCGTGGTGATGATCTACACGCCATCAAATACCTCCCGCTCAAGCTTAAAGGACCAGCTCGGCATTGGCTTAACAGCCTGCCAGCAGAGTCAATTAGTTGCTGGGAGGACCTGGAATCCGCGTTTCTCGACAACTTCCAGGGCACTTATGTGCGACCACCAGACGCCGATGACCTAAGCCACATAATCCAGCAGCCAGAGGAATCGGCCAGACAATTCCGGACACGGTTCCTAACCAAGAAAAATCAAATAGTCGAATGTCCGAACGCCGAGGCCCTTGCAGCCTTCAGGCACAACATCCGAGACGAATGGCTTGCCCGGCACCTAGGACAGGAAAAGCCGAAATCTATGGCAGCCCTCACGACACTCATGATCCGCTTTTGAGCGGGAGAAGACAGCTGGCTAGCTCATAGAAATAACATAACCAAGAGCCCTAGCAATTTGAATACCAAGGACAACAATGGCAGGTCATGTCGCAACAAGCACAAGCGCCGCATTAACGGCGACAATACTGAGGATACGACAGTTAACTCCGGATTCAGAGGCTCTAAACCCGGTCAGCGGAAGAAGCCATTCAAAAGAAACCCTCCGGGCTCATCCAGTTTAGACCGGATACTCGATCGCTTGTGCCAGATACATGGCACCCCCGAACAACCAGCCAACCACACCAACAGGGACTGTTGGGTGTTCAAGCAGGCAGGCAAGTTAAGTGCCGAAACCAGAGACAAGGGGCTGCATAGCGATGACGAGGAGGAGCCCCGGCCGCCGAACAATAGAGGACAGAAGAGCTTCCCCCCACAAGTGCGGATGGTGAACATGATATACGCAACCCATATCCCCAAAAGGGAGCGGAAGCATGCTCTCAAGGACGTTTATGCGTTGGAGCCAGTCGCCCCAAAGTTCAACCCATGGTCCTCCTGCCTGATCATGTTTGATCGAAGGGACCACCCCACTAGCATCTGTCACAGTGGATTCGCCGCATTGGTCCTAGACCCAATCATTGAAGGATTTCACCTTACTAGAGTCCTCATGGACGGCGGCAGCAGCCTGAACCTGCTTTATCAGGATACAGTGCGTAAAATGGGTATAGATCCCTCAAGGATTAAACCCACAAAGACAACCTTTAAAGGTGTCATACCAGGTGTAGAAGCCAGTTGTACAAGCTCGGTTACACTCGAAGTGGTCTTCGGATCCCCGGATAATTTCCGAAGTGAAGGTTAATCTTCGACATAGTCCCATTCCGCAGTGGCTATCACGCCCTACTCAGACGAACCACATTTGCAAAATTCAATGCGGTGTCGCACTACGCATATCTCAAGCTCAAGATGCCAGGCCCTCACGGAGTCATTACGGTAAATGGAAACACCGAACGCTCTCTCCGAACGGAGGAGCACACGGCGGCCCTGGCAGCGGAAGTACAAAGTAGCCTCTCAAGGCAATTCTCCAATCCGGGTGTTAAACGTCCGGACAACGTCAAGCGCGCCCGAAGTAACCTACAACAAAGCCGGCTGGCACGTCCCGAGCAAGCATAGCAGTGCGGTCCCAACCCCAGCCCTTGCCAGATGGCGATAGCGGTACCACGTGTACATAATTACGCTTTGGAAATACCATGGGCATAAGGGGAGGGGCACAACCACGTCACGCCCAGAATGCGTCTCAACCGCACTAGGGGCTCCCTATTCTGCCATTTCCTTTTTTATATATATATACTTTCAGGACCAAACTATCCGGAAGGCCCGTCCGGCAATACACTCGCCGAACACACGATGCAACAGCCAGGGAGAGAACAAGCCACGTCAAATGTCCAGGTGGTCTCTATAACGAGCTAAATACCTGTTTTACTTAAAGTCTCGCAGCTTGCCCCCGGAGGGCGACATGTCAAATAATCCAATCTCTTGCTTATCGCATTATTTGTATCGTTCTGCTTTCATAGCAGCCCCTTTTAATAAACAATATATAGCTCTTATCTATTATTGTATTCATCTATTTTTACACAAATATGTTCAGTCATAACATTATGCAATCGTACACTTTGGTACGGCCAATACACCAGGGGCTTAAGCACCCCATAACACAGTGTGAGAAGGCCGAACACTCTCATGAGTGTGGCACCCCGAACTTATAGCACTATATGCATCGGCTCCGAATAATGTCTTGGGTCAATAGTTGGGTTTGCCCGGCTCCCATGTTTTGGTACCTTACGTTCCGTAATGTTGTCTAAGGTAGCGCTGGGAGAACTACTGCGATTGTGCCCTAGTTGAGCTGGGTTAACACCTTAGTAGAGAAAGCTAAAACTGACCGTCATGATAGTGCGAGAGACCGGTCGCTGTTCGCGAGGTTTTTCGAGTCCCTAAAGACTTATGCCGCTTCGAGCGAGGAGCCGGATTTATCTGGTCTAGGCATGGATAGCACCCCGACCTCGGTCTTCCGAATACTAGGGGCTTCGCTGAAATTTAAAATTATAGAATTCTATGGCTAAGTGAGAGTGATAAAGCATTATAAGTCCAATGGCCTTGTTCGTTGTGCTGAGAGCCTCCCTAGATGGACCCAACAATGGGAACAAGAGCGCTCAGGTTTATCCCGATCACCCCAGCACTCGTGGCATGGGGGTAGAAGCCGACGAATTGCATCTCTCAGATTTGATAAACAGCCGCATAGAAGGTAATATTTTAAATTAACAAGCGTTGCTTAGCGCATATGAACAAAGTTTTCAGCGTACAGGGTAACAGATGCGAGTCTACTAAAAAATTACATCTTTGGAGCATTCACCCGCTATAAGGTGGGCACCCTTCAGGACGCCCTCATAATACATCTCGGGCTTGCGATACTCCTTGCCCGGCGGTGGCGCGTTCGTCACAAGCTTCTCGGCGTCCATCCTGCCCCAGTGCAGTTTAGCACGGGCAAGGGCCCGACGGGCACCTTCAATACAGACGGAGCGCTTGATGACTTCAATCCATGGACAGGCGTCCACCAGCCGCTATACCAGACCGAAGTAGCTCCCAGGCATGGCTTCTCTAGGCCACAACCGAACTATGAGGCCCTTCATGGCCTGTTCGGCCACCTTATGGAGCTCGACCAGCTGCTTCAGCTGGTCGCTTAGGGGCACCGGATGTCCGGCCTCAGCATATTGAGACCAGAACACCTTTTCCGTCGAGCTCCCCTCCTCGGCTCAGTAGAACGCGGCAGCATCAGACACACTATGAGGCAGATCGGCGAACGCTCCTGGAGAGCTCCGGATTCGGGTAAGTAATAGATAATTTACTTTTATATTCTTGCTTTGCATAAAGAATGCCTTACCCGCCGCTATCTTCCTTATCGCCTCGATCTCCTGGAGGGCCTTCTGGGCTTCGGCCTTAGCGGTTTTGGCACTCTCAAGAGCCAAGGCGTGCTCGTACTCTCGGGTCTTCGAGTCACGCTCCAAACCCTCGTGTTTCTCCACGAGAGCCTGGAGCTCTTGCCGCACCTCCGCCACCCGCGCCTCCTGCTTCTCGCTCGGTGCGCTCCAAGGCCGCACTGTTTTCGGCCTTGGACACCGCTTCCTTCAGGGTCGCCACCTTAGTTCTGGCCCCTGCAACATTCACGTTGGTCCTGTCATTATTTGCAACCAGGTATTTCTATATACATTTACATACGGTATTACATACCCTCCTTGTCCTCGAGCTGCTTCCTGGCATGGCCGAGCTTGTTCTCGGACCGCTCGAGGTTCTGCTTCAATGCGTCGACCTCCGCAATCAGTGCGGCAGAGGTCAGCAGCACAGCCTGCATACCCATATTGACATATTTATGTTAGACTCCTGCGTATATCTTTTTAGATCCTCAGTCCGGCTTTTCTTTCCGAACACCACACTGAGCATCAGGGGCTACTGTCTATGCGGTAACATTTTTATATGTTTTGAATACATACCTCAAAGCCTGTTAACAGGCTCGTACAGGCTTCTGTCAGCCCGCTCTTGGAGGACTGAACCTTCTGAATCACCGCACTCATAACAGTGTGGTGTTCCTCGTCGATGGAGGCGCCGTTAAGCACCTCCAGCAAATTGTCCGGTGCCTCCGGTTGGACGGAGGTCGCCAGCGTCGTGGGCTTGCCCTTCTTACGAAGGCGCCGCCTACCGGACTCCGGAACCACTGAAGGTTCCCGAGCAGTGTCCGGCCCAGGACCGGACTTAGACACCTGTGGGGTTTTACCCCCTTTGGGTCTGGAATCCGGGAGGTCGCCTTGCGGCGCCTCCAGGACCACCTCCTCCTGGTCTAGTCCCTTTTGGGACTCCACCTCGGCGTCATCCGCAGGGAGCGGGGAGGAGGCCGTCGGAGGTGAAGCGCTATTCACATCCGACAAATACAGGGAGCCGCTCGACGAATCGCCGAGCTGGGCCTTGGGCGGACTGCATGATTGAGTTCGGCGTCAGAAGGTACCATATAATAGAGGAGCGCCATAAGTTATTCAGGTATCCGGATACTTACGATTTCGCCAGGGGCTTGACCCTAGATGGCCATTCCTACCCGCCATCTTCGACATCGGAGGTGTAGTCCGGCAGAAGGGTCCTCCCCTTCTTGGACCCTCCGGCCTCCCCAGTTGGGGCAGCCTTCCTTTTCGTTCCTCCCCCCGTTGGAGGGGGGAAGGCTTCTTCTTCCTCCTCCTCGTCTTCAGAGGCAGAGGGTGCTTCGGGGTTGTCCGGCGATGAATCCGACACCACCAGGCGTCGGGAACTCTTTTGAGTGACCGTGACCTTCTTCTTGGCCTTCTTCTCCGGCACCACGTGAGGTGCCGGAACCAACAGCTTTGTTAAGCGAGCGTCCGCTGGGTCTTCGGGCAAAGGAGCCGGACAGTTGATCTTTCCGGCCTTCTTCTGCCAGTCCTGTTAAAGGGATGGGAGTTTAGATCCCGCATAGAATCAAATCTATGGAAAACAAATACCCCGTAATGGGAAAATTAAGCTTACCGCGCTAGCTTGGCGCTTGGCGCAGAATCCGCGATCCTCGGTGATGGGAGGGGAGACCTCGGAGCTCTTGAATAGCACCTTCTAGGCATCCTCGTGCTTTGTGTCGAAGAGCCAGGATAGAGTCTGGTGCTGGGCCGGGTCAAACTCCCACAAGTTGAAAGCTTGTCGTTGACACGGGAGGATCCGGCGGAAGAGCATGACCTGGACTACGGTGACAAGTTTAACCTTCCTGTCGATCAGGTCTCTGACGCAGGTTTGAAGTCTGGTCACTTCTGTCGAATTACCCTACGACAGGCCCGTCTCTTTCCAAGATGTGAGCCGTGTGGGGATGCCAGATCGGAATTCGAGGGCCGCTGCCCATTCAGGGTCACGTGGCTCGGTGATATAGAACTACCCCGATTGCCACCCTTTGATGGTCTCTACGAAGGCGCCCTCGAGCCATGTAACGTTGGCTATCTTGCCCACCATGGCACCTCCGCACTCTGCTTGGCGGCTGCCCACGACCTTCGGCTTGACGCTGAAGATCTTCAGCCATAGGCCAAAGTGAGGCTGGATGCGGAGGAAGGCCTCACACACGACGATAAACGCCGAGATGTTGAGGATGAAGTTCGGGGCCAGATCGTGGAAGTCCAGGCCGTAGTAGAACATGAGCCCCCGGACGAACGGGTGAAGAGGAAAGCCCAGTCCGTGGAGGAAATGGGGGAGAAATACAACCCTCTCATGGGGCCCAGGGGTGGGGATGAGTTGCCCCTCATCTGGGAGCCGGTGCGCGATGTCGTCAGACAAGTATCCGGCCTTCCTTAACTTTTTGATTTGCCCCTCCGTGACGGAGGAGGCCATCCATCTACCTCCCGCTCCAGACATGATTGGAGAAGGTTGAGGTGGGAAGTGCAGACTTGGGCGCTGGAGCTCGAGTGCACAGGGATGGATAAGAAAAGGAGGAAGAAGGCGTAAATGGAAAGGGTGGATCCTTATCCCCTTATATGGGCGGCCAAAACTATGAGCCCCCGCCAGCCTAATAAAACTCGCTTATCTCCCAAGCGCCACAGTTAATGGTGCGGTTGGGTTACCCACGCCCGTATTGATGAGAATCCCGGAATAAGGGGACACGATCTCTGCTTTGATAAGGCGTGCCAAGGAAACCGCCTCGCTAAACACGCTGAGGTGGGACAATAAAACGATTCGAATAAAGGCTTGGCCATGGCGTGATGTCACGCTGCGGAATATGCAGCAGATTAGATTTGTGCAGATATTATTCTCCCTGCGGTGGTATGTGGAACTTATTTTGCACAGCCGGACACTATCCTTGTGTTCATCATCTTCTATGAAGTATTCGGAGGAGGAACCCGCCTTGCAATGCCGAAGACAATTTGCGTGCCGGACTCGTCGTCATTGAAGGCTGGTTCAGGGGCTACTGAGGGAGTCCTGGATTAGGGGGTGTCCGGATGGACGGACTATGACCTTTGGCCGGACTCCTGGACTATGAAGATACAAGATTGAAGACTTCGTCTCGCGTCCGGATAGGACATTCCTTGGCGTGGAAGGCAAGCTTGGCGATATGATATGAAGATCTCCTCCAATTGTAACCGACTCTATGTAACCCTAGCCCTCTCCGGTGTCTATATAAACCGGAGAGTTTTAGTCCGTAGGACGAACAACAATCATACCATAGGCTAGCTTCTAGGGTTTAGCCTCTCTGATCTCGTGGTAGATCAACTCTTGTACTACCCATATCATCAATATTAATCAAGCAGGAGTAGGGTTTTACCTCCATCGAGAGGGCCCGAACCTGGGTAAAACATCGTGTCCCTTGTCTCCTGTTACCATCCGTCTAGACGCATAGTTCGGGACCCCCTACCCGAGATCCGCCGGTTTTGACACCGACACCCACCATTCAAAATACACACGTCCGGTTTGTGACTTGGAGTCATCCAGATCTGTGTCGAAGCTAGCATCGATGCAACCCTTTACGACGAGCTCTTCGTCACCTCCATAAACGATAAACATATCCTTAGTCCTCTTCAGGTACTTCAGGATATTCTTGACCGCTGTCCAGTCTTCCATGCCAGGATTACTTTGGTACCTCCCTACCAAACTTACGACAAGGTTTACATAAGGTCTGGTACACAACATGGCATACATAATAGACCCTATGGCTGAGGCATAGGGGATGACACTCATCTTTTCTCTATCTTCTGCCGAGGTCGGGCATTGAGATGTGCTCAATTTCACACCTTGCAAAACAGGCAAGAACCCCTTCTTGGACTGATCCATATTGAACTTCTTCAATATCTTATTAAGGTATGTGCTTTGTGAAAGACCGATGAGGCGTCTCGATCTATCTCTATTGATCTTGATGCCTAATATGTAAGCAGCTTCTCCAAGGTCCTTCATTGAAAAACACTTATTCAAGTAGGCCTTTATGCTATCCAAAAGTTCTATATCATTTCCCATCAATAGTATGTCATCCACATATAATATGAGAAATGCTACAGATCTCCCACTCACTTTCTTGTAAACGCGGGCTTCTCCATAAGTCTGCATACACCCAAACGCTTTGATCATTTCATCAAAACGTATGTTCGAACTCCGAGATGCTTGCACCGGCCCATAGATGGAGCGTTGGAGCTTGCACACCTTGTTAGCATTCTTAGGATCGACAAAACCTTCTGGCTGCATCATATACAATTCTTCCTTGAGGAAACCGTTAAGGAATGCCGTTTTGACATCCATTTGCCATATCTCATAATCATAGAATGCAGCAATTGCTAACAAGATTCGGACGGACTTCAGCTTCGCTACTGGTGAGAAGGTCTCATCATAGTTAACCCCTTGAACTTGTCAATAACCCTTAGCGACAAGCCAAGCTTTATAGATGGTCACATTACCATCTGTGTCAGTCTTCTTCTTAAAGATCTATTTATTTTCTATGGCTCTCCGATCATTGGGCAAGTCTGTCAAAGTCCATACTTTGTTTTCATACATGGATCCTATCTCGGATTTCATGGCTTCAAGCCATTTGTTGGAATCTGGGCCCGCCATCGCTTAGTTTGAAGGTTCACCATTGTCTAACAACATGATTTCCAGGATAGGGTTGCCATACCATTCTGGTGTGGAACGTGTCCTTGTGGACCTACGATGTTCAGTAGGAACTTGATCCGAAGTTCCTTGATCATCATCATTAACTTCCTCTCTAGTCGGTGCAGGCACCATAGAAATATCTTCCTGAGCTGCGCTACTTTCTGGTTCAAGAGGCAGTACTTCATCAAGTTCTACTTTCCTCCCACTTACTTCTTTCGAGAGAAACTCTTTCTCCAGAAAGGATCCGTTCTTGGCAACAAAGATCTTGCCTTCGGATCTGAGGTAGAAGGTATACCCTATGGTTTCCTTAGGGTATCCTATGAAGACGCATTTTTCCGACTTGGGTTTGAGCTTTTCAGGTTATAGTTTCTTGACATAAGCATCGCATCCCCAAACTTTTAGTAACGACAGCTTAGGTTTCTTCCCAAACCATAATTCATATGGTGTCGTCTCAATGATTTAGACGGTGCCCTATTTGAAGTGAATGTGGATGTCTCTAAAGCATAACCCCAAAATGATAGCGGTAAATCGGTAAGAGACATCATAGATCACACCATATCCAATAGAGTACGATTACGACGTTCGGACACACCATTGCGCTGAGGTGTTCCAGGAGGCGTGAGTTGTGAAACGATTCCACATTTCCTTAAGTGCATACCAAACTCGTGGCTCAAATATTCTCCTCCACGATCTGATCATAGGAACTTTATTTTCCTGTCACGTTGATTCTCCACCTCACTCTGAAATTCCTTGAACTTTTCAAAGGTCTCAGACTTGTGTTTCATCAAATAGACATACCCATATCTACTTAAGTCATCAGTGAGGGTGAGAACATAAGATAGCCACCACGAGCCTCAACGCTCATTGGACCGCACACATCAATACGTATAATTTCCAACAAGTTGGTTGCTCGCTCCATTGTTCTGGAGAACGGAGTCTTGGTCATCTTGCCCAAGAGGCATGGTTTGCACATGTCAAATGATTCATAATCAAGAGACTCCAAAAGTCCATCCGCATGGAGTTTCTTCATGCGTTCGACACCAATGGGACCAAGGCGGCAGTGCCACAAGTATGTGGGACTATCATTATTAACCTTACATCTTTTGCTATTCACACTATGAATATGTGTAACATCACGTTCGAGATTCAATAAGAATAAACCATTGACCAGCGGGGCATGACCATAAAACATATCTGTCATATAAATAGAACAACCATTATTCTCGGATTTAAATGAGTAGACATCTCGCATTAAACGAGATCCAGATACAATGTTCATGCTCAAAGCTAGCACTAAATAACAATTATTGAGGTTTAAAACTAATCTCGTAGGTAAATGTAGAGGTAGCCTGCCGACGACGATCACATCGACCTTGGAACCATTCCCGACACGCATCATCACCTCGTGCTTCGCCAGTCTCCGCTTATTCCGCAGCTCCTATTTCGAGTTACAAATATAAGCAACCGCACCGGTATAAATACCCAGGAGCTACTACGAGTACTAGTAAGGTACACATCAATAACATGTATGTCACATATACCTTCGGTGTTGCCGGCCTTCTTGTCCGCTAAGTACTTGCGGCAGTTCCGCTTCTAGTGACCATTTCCCATGCAATAAAAGCACTGAGTCTTGGGTTTGGGTCCATTGTTTGGCTTCTTCCCAGCAACTGATTTACTGGGCGCGGCAACTCCTTTGCCGTCCTTCTTGAAGTTCTTTTTACCCTTGCCTTTCTTGAAACTAGTGGTCTTATTCACCATCAACACTTGATGTTCCTTTTTGATTTCCACCTCCGCTGATTTCAACATTGAATATAACTCAGGAATGGACTTCTCCATCCCCTGCATATTGTAGTTCATCACAAAGCTCTTGTATCTAGGTGGGAGCGACTGGAGGATTCTATCAATGACCGAGTCATCTGGGAGATTAACTCCCAACTAAGACAAACGGTTGTGTAACCTGGACATAGTGAGTATGTGCTCACTGACAGAACTCTTTTCGTCCATCTTACAACTGTAGAACTTGTCGAAGACTTCATATCTCTCGACTCGGGCGTGCTTGGAAAACCATTTTTAGCTCTTGGAACATCTCATATGCTCTGTGCTACTCAAAACGCTTTTGGAGCCCCGATTCTAAGCTGTAAAGCATGCCGCACTAAACCAGGGAGTAATCATCACTACGCGACTGCTAGGCGTTCATAACGTCTTGAGTTGCTAGGAAAATGGGTGCTTCACCTAGCGGTGCTTTTAGGACATATGCTTTCTTGGCAGCTATGAGGATGATTCTCAAGTTCCGGACCCAGTCCGTATAGTTGCTACCATCGTCTTTCAGCTTGGTTTTCTCTAGGAACGCGTTGAAGTTGAGAGCAACATTAGCATGGGCCATTTGATCTACAAGACATATTGCAAAGATTTTAGACTATGATCATGATAATTAAGTTCATCTAATCAAATTATTTAAAGAACTCCCACTCAGATAGACATCCCTCTAGTCATCTAAGTGATACATGATCCAAGTCAACTAGGCCGTGTCCGATCATCACGTGAGACAGACTAGTCATCATCGGTGAACATCTTCATGTTGATCGTATCTACTATACGACTCATGTTCGACCTTTCGGTCTCTTGTGTTTCGAGGCCATGTTTGTACATGCCATGCTCATTTGTGTTGGATTGCTTCCATCACTAACCCTCAAACCTCCCGCAATCATCCGGACTGTGCTGTCCAGACCACAGAAGCCATTTAACGCGTGCATGTATCGATCCGTTGGAAGTGTTGGGGAACGTAGCAATAATTCAAAATTTTCTACGCAACACCAAGATCAATCTATGGAGATTCTAGCAACAAGAGAGGGAGATGATGAGCATATTCATACCTCGGAAGCGTCAATAGAACGCGGATGAGGGAGTCGTACTCACGGCGATTCAAATCGTGGAAGATCCGATCGAACACCGAAAGGACGGCGCCTCCGTGTTCGACACATGTACAGGCCGGGGACGTATCCTCCTTCTTGATCCATAAAGGGGAGAGGAGAAGTTGAGCCAGAGCTCCGACAGCACGACGGCATGGTGGAGGAGCTTGTAGTTCTCCGGAGGGCTTTGCCAAGCACTACGGAGGAGGAGGTGGAGTTGGAGAGGGGGAGGGCTGCGCCCGGGGAAGGGTGTGGCAGCCCTCCCACCTCCCCTCTATTTATAGGGGCAAGGTAAAGGGGGGCCGGTGATGAAGCTATGTACCTAGGGTAGGGTCATGGACCTGTCCAAACTACCCTACCCAAGGACATCTCTAGAAGAAACCGCCTGTCAATCGACTCAGAAGTGTTCCACTCGATGGACTCGAAGACACTCGACCATGAAGCCAATCACTCAACCATGAAGCCAACCACTCGACAGCCGGGAGATCTAAAGTCTCTCTGCATGCAAACGGTCGGTCACTAAGTAGCTTTTATGGTCATTATGACACTTTATTTGTAGCGTTACTAGTAACGCCCGATCTTAATGTACTTTAAACCCTACATAACTGAGGCCTGGAGGGGTCTGGCGAACTCTATATAAGCCACCGCCCTCCTCAGTGTAAAGGGTTCGCACCCCTGTAACTCATACGCACATAATCCAGTCGACCGCCTCCGGGCTCCGAGACGTAGGGCTGTTACTTCCTCCGAGAAGGGCCTGAACTCGTAAATCCCTTGCGTATACAACTACTCCATAGCTAGGATCTTGCCTCTCCATTCCTACCCTCCTACACTACTGTCAGACTTAGAACCACGACAGTTGGCGCCCACTGTGGGGCAGGTGTCTTAGCGACTTATTGGAGAAGTTGTGATTTTTTCGATCTCCTTCATCATGGTTTCAGGCGGAGTTTTGGTTGAGGGCCACGAGATCCATCTCGGCGCGCTCACGTTCATCGCCGACGACTCCACTTGGCTTCAGGAGGCTCCACTCGACATCGACGCGCTCCCCATCCGCGGAGCGATGCACTTTCGCGCGTGTGTCCGCGGCGTCCTCCTGCGGTAACCGTCGACCTAGTATCGGTCGACCCCTGTGTCGTCCTCACTCCCTGTTTCCCGCCGGCGTAAGCGCTCCGGTCGGTCGAGGCTTCAGCGGTGGGTGAGGCACGCGGTGGCTCGCCAGTCGGCCACCCCCCAAGTCACGGCAATCGAGCCCGACGAATCTCTCTACGGCCTGTTCGAATGGCTCTGCAAAGACTGCATCCGAGTGCGACAACAGTGATCCAGCGGCGGAGGTACTTATGGTCGATGGACCACGCAGTCGTCCCGGTTTTCCCCGCACTGACGGGGGCGACGATGGAGGCGATCCATTGCATGCCCATGAGGAGTATCTCCGCGAGCCCCTCACTTCGCTGCAGAGGGAAGAACTTCGCCGCCGGAACATGGATGCGCTGCACACTCCTATCGCTGGAGAAACCCCCAAGGCTCGTGCCTTAGAGGACACGCGCTTGGCCAACTTGGCTAAGCGTGCTCGACTGGAGAACCTTCAATGGGCACTCGACGAGCATGCGCGACAACGGGTTCCAGGATCCAGTCGACGTAAACTCTTTCCACCACCGACTCAGGTATATCGAACTTCGATTCAGAATTTAGCAGCTGCAGCTCGTATAGCAGAGTCGATTCAGCCTTCCCAGTCAGAGGCTGGCAGAGGCTTGTTACAAATCAGAGATTTACTCTGGGCAGCAGGAGATCAAAATTCAGTTGTATCACAGTCACGGAATAGGATTCACAGCAGATCCATCGCTGCAAATACAGTCCAGTCGGCCCACAGCCCAAGATCGCCACTGAGGCATGAGGAATGTGGAGACTGGCGCGATCAGTACAAGGACCGTGAGCAGTATGATCACCGATTCGATCGTGATGATCGACGTCGAGTGCCCACCCCTCCCCCAAGGGGTGGATCGTACGCGCCTCGACAGCAGGATGATAGACGCCATCGCAGTGTTTGGCGAAGGATTCCAGTCGACCCTAGGGAACCAGGCTTTGATGCGAGATCCATTATTGTTCAAGGTTTGGTCGACAGGAACAGAGCTCACCGAGAAGGTCATGACAGAGATGTACCCACCAGCAGCAGAGTACACATCTCAGGACCAGAGTGTTTTAGCAAAGCCATCAGGCCCGCGGTGATTCCTCCCAACTTCAGGTTGGCGACTGGAGTCAGTAAGTTCACTGGTGAGTCCAAGCCTGACACTTGGCTTGAGGACTACCGAGTGGCTGTTCAGATTGGTGGCGGCAATGATGAAGTGGCCATGAAACACCTGCCTCTTATGTTGGAGGCTCGGCTAGAGCATGGTTGAATCAGTTAGCACCCAGCAGCATTTACACTTTGGAAGATCTTGCCCGAGTGTTTGTCAGAACATTTGAAGGAACTTGCAAGCGACCAGCAGGACTGACAGAGCTGCAATCTTGTGTGCAGAAGTCGAATGAAACTTTGAGAGATTACATCCAGAGATGGATCACGTTGCATCACACGATAGAGAATGTATCTGATCACCAGGCAGTTTGTGCCTTCAAGGAAGGCGTGAAGTACAGAGAGCTGAACCTGAAATTCGGTCGAACCGGAGACATGTCTCTGAGTCGAATGATGGAGATCGCCACCAAGTATGCCAATGGTGAAGAAGAGGATCGACTCTGGAGTGGCAAGCACAAGTCAGTCGCCCACGAAACCGGAGGAGGCAACTCCAGTCGGAAGCAGAAGCGGAAAGTCGTGCTAGCTGCTCCCGGAGAAGCCTTGGCCATGACTCAAGGAAAGTTTAAAGGGAAGCCTAAAGGGTCTTGGAACCCTAAGAAGGTGAAATACAAGGAAGGAAATGACGTGTTGTATTTGTCATGCCACATCCACACAAAGAAAGATGAGGAGGGTAAACTCATTTACCCGAAATATACCACTCGACAGTGTCGGCTCTTGATCCAGCAATTCCAGGGGAAACAACCCAAAGATAAGGAAAAGGAGTCGGACAAAATTGAGGACAAAGAAGATAGTGATGATGGATATCCCCAGGTCAATTCCACCCTGATGATTTTTGCTGATGTTGAAAGCGAAAGTCGATTGAAAGTAATCAATCGAGAAGTGAATATGGTTGCTCCGACGACACCCAGTTATCTGAAATGGTCTCAGACTGCCATCACATTCGACCAGTCTGATCACCCGACACACATAGCCACCCCTGGGAGGCAAGCTCTGGTGGTCGACCCAGTCGTCGAAGGCACTCGACTAACTAAAGTTTTGATGGATGGTGGCAGTGGCCTAAATATACTATATGCAGAGACATTGAAAGGGATGGGTATTTCGATGTCTAGGCTCAGTACTAGTAACATGAGCTTCCATGGAGTCATTCCTGGAAAGAAGGCTGAGTCACTCGGTCAAATTTCTCTTGATGTGGTTTTCGGTGATTCCAAAAGTTACCGCAAAGAAAAGTTGACATTTGAAGTTGTGGATTTCCAGAGTGCTTATCACGCTATTTTGGGTAGGCCAGCTTATGCACGTTTTATGGCTCGACCATGTTATGTGTACCTCAAATTGAAGATGCCTGGCCCCAAAGGTGTGATCACTGTTACTAGCAATCGGAAGAAGGCGGAAGAGTGCTTTCAGAAAGGCTCAAAAATTGCTGATGCTCAGATGGCAGCGGTAGAGTGGCAGGAATACCAGAAAACTGCAGACCCGAGTGATTTGTTGCGAGCCAAGAAGCCCGCTACGGAATCAACGTTTCAGTCGTCTGGTGAGACCAAACCGATTCACATTCACCCGACCGACCCCACTGCTGCTCCGACTCATATCTCTACAACGCTTGACTCCAAATAGGAAGAAGCGCTCATCCAGTTCCTCCGTGAGAACTGGGACATCTTCGCATGGAAACCTTCTGACATGCCGGGTGTTCCCAGGGGGCTGGCTGAGCACCGTCTACGAGTCGACTCAAAAGTGAAACCTGTCAAAGAACATCTTCGACGGTCCACCGTCCAGAAAAGAAAGGCCATTGGCGAGGAGGTGGCTCGGCTCTTAGCAGCGGAGTTTATCCGAGAAATTTATCACTCCGAGTGGCTCGCCAATGTTGTCATGGTCCCAAAGAAGGACAAGTCACTTCGCATGTGCATTGACTTTGAACATATCAATCGGGCCTGCCCGAAAGATCATTTTCCTATCCCCCGCATGGACCAAATAGTCGACTCGACTACGGGATGTGAGCGCTTGTCTTTCTTAGACGCCTATTCCAGGTACCATCAGATCCGTCTGTATGGACCCTATGAGATCAAAACAGCTTTCATCACTCCATTCAGGTGCTTCTGTTATGTCACCATGCCGTTCGGCCTCAAGAATGCCGGAGCCATGTTCATGAGGATGATTCAGAAGTGTTTGCTCACTCAAATCATTCGGAATGTGGAAGCGTACATGGATGATATTGTAGTCAAGTCACGGAAAGGTTCCGACATGCCGACTGACCTTGCAGAGACATTTGCCAACCTCAGGAGGTATGATATCAAGCTTAATCCATCAAAGTGCACATTCGGAGTTCCTAGCGGAAAGTTACTCGGTTTTCTCGTTTCCGAATGAGGAATCGACGCCAATCCAGAAAAAGTTGGTACTATACTTCGAATGAAACGACCTGTGCGTGTGCACGATGTTCAGAAGCTTACTGGTTGCTTGGCCGCTTTAAGTCGATTCATCTCTCGTCTCGGTGAAAAGGCATTGCCTCTTTACCGACTGATGGAGAAGTCAGACAAGTTCGAGTGGACTCCTGAAGCTGATGCAGCATTTGCAGAGCTAAAAGCCCTGCTTTCCACCCAGTCGGTGCTTGCTGCCCCGATCAGCAAAGAGCCTTTGCTGCTTTACATTGCAGCCACATGACAAGTTGTCAGTACAGTACTTACGGTCGAGCGGGAAGAAGAAGGAAAAGCCTTTAAAGTTCAGCACCCAGTATATTATATTTCTGAAGTTTTGACCCCATCAAAGTAAAGATACCCCCATTATCAGATTGTACATGGGATTTATATGACCACGAAGAAGGTTGCTCAATACTTCTCTGACCATTCCATTATAGTCGTCAGCGACGCTCCATTGTCAGAGATTCTGCATAATAGAGATGCAACTGGTCGAGTGGCAAAATGGGCGATTGGACTCCTTTCCCTAGATATCAAGTTTGAGGCAAAGAAAGCCATCAAGTCCCAAGCAATAGCAGATTTCATCGCCGAGTGGACTGAACAGCAACTGCCGAATCAAGTTCACTCGGAGCACTGGACCATGTTCTTTGATGGTTCTAAGATGCTGAATGGTTCCGATGCGGGGGTAGTGTTGGTTTCCCCCCGAGGAGATAAGCTCAGATATGTGCTCCAGATTCACTTTGATTCCTCCAATAACGAAGCAGAATATGAAGCACTTTTGTATGGGTTGCATATGGCCATTTCACTCGGCGTCCGTCGCCTCATGGTCTATGGCGACTTAGATCTGGTGGTTAACCAAGTGATGAAGGAGTGGGACGTCAGAAGTCTAGCCATGACTGGTTACTGCAATGCAGTGAGAAAGCTGGAGAAGAAATCCGAGGGGTTAGAGCTTCATCATATACCCCGACTGAAAAATCAAGCGGCTGATGATTTGGCAAAAATAGGTTCCAAGAGAGAAGCCGTTCCCAGTAATGTGTTTTTGGAACACATCCACACACCATCAGTTCAGGAGGATCCTTTCACCGAAGAAGCCCCGCATCCAAAAAGTGCCACGGATCCGACTGAAGTTGATGTTCCAGCTGTGGTCGACCTGATCATGGAAGTGTTGGTCATCACTCCCGACTGTACAGTGCCGTACATCGCGTATATTCTAAGGAAAGAGCTTCCAGAGAATGAAGAAGAGGCTCGACAGATCGTTCGTCGATCCAAGGCCTTATCTGTGATAAAGGGACAATTGTACAGAGAAAGCGCGACTGGTGTCGGTCAGAAATGTATAACACCAGAAGAAGGTCAGATAATTCTTGACGATATCCACTCGGGGACCTGTGGTCATCATGCGTCCTCTCGGACCATTGTGGCTAAAGCATACCGAGCAGGGTTTTACAAGCCAAGAGCAAATGAAATGGCGAAGGAGATAGTCGACCAGTGTGAAGGGTGTCAGTTCTACTCCAATATGTCACATAAACCCGCCTCAGCCTTGAAGACCATTCCACTCGTCTGGCCCTTCACTGTTTGGGGATTGGATATGGTTGGACCACTGAGAATTGGCAGAAGCGGCTTCACCCATGTACTGGTGGCAGTCGACAAGTTCACTAAGTGGATCGAAGCCAAGCCTATCAAGAATCTTGATGCAAGCACTGCTATCAACTTCATCAGAGAGTTGATATTCAGATATGGAGTTCCTCACAGCATCATCACTGATAATGGGTCAAACTTCGATTCCGACCAATTCAGAGCCTTTTGTGCTTCTCAAGGCACGCGAGTCGACTACGCTTCCGTCGCCCACCCCCAGTCGAATGGACAAGCAGAAAGAGCAAACGGCATAATTCTCAAAGGACCGAAACCCCGGTTGATGCGTGATCTCAAGCACGCAGTAGGCGTGTGGGTCGACGAACTTCCTTCAGTTCTTTGGGGATTGAGGACCATTCCTAATCGATCGACTGGGCGAACTCCATTTTTTCTGGTTTATGGAGCCCGGCAGGATGCAGTCGACCTTCTAGAAGAAGAAAGAGAGATGGACATGATCCGATCGACGATCTATCAGCAAGACTTGCGCTGATTCCATGCCAGAAACGTGAAGAGTCGAGCCTTCCAAGAAGGAGACTTGGTCCTCCGAGTGGATCAACAGAAGCCACACAAACTCGCCCCTACTTGGGAAGGCCCCTTCATCGTCACCAAAGTTCTCCACAATGGAGCATACCGTCTTTACAATGTCGATCGCCAGATTGATGAGCCACGAGCTTGGAATGCAGAGCTGCTCCGCCCCTTTTATACTTAAGTACTCACTCGGATGAGATGTAATAAAAAGTACCTCTGTAGTTTGTTTATCAAAGACAAGAGTGTTATAATTTTCCAATTGATTGTTGTTGCTTTTGTTTACGTGAGAAATCCCCCAGTGGGTGGCTTAGCTGCGAATCCTTTTCACCTAAGTTTGCAAAAAAAAACCCTACCGAGTGACGAGCAAGCCTCTCACTCGGGGGCTTAGCTGCGAATTCGTTTCGCCTAAGTATTTGAAAATCCTACCGAGTGAAGAGCAAACCTCCCACTCGGGGGCTTAGCTGCAGTCCAGTACTCGCCTAAGTATATGAAAATCCTACCGAGTGGAGAGCAAACCTCCCACTCGGGGGCTTAGATGCAGTCCAGTACTCGCCTAAGTATATGAAAATCCTAACGAGTGGAGAGCAACCACTCGGGGGCTTAGCTGCAATCCAGTACTCGCCAAAGTATACGAAAATCCTACTGAGTGGAGAGCGAACCTCCCACTTGGGGGCTTAGCTGCAGTCCAGTACTCGCCTAAGTATATGAAAATCCTACCGAGTGGAGAGCAAACCTCCCACTCGGGGGCTTAGCTGCAGTCCAGTACTCGCCTAAGTATATGAAAGTCCTACCGAGTGGAGAGCAAACCTCCCACTCGGAGGCTTAGCGGCAGTCCAGTACTCGCCTAAGTATTTGAAAATCCTACCGAGCGGAGAGCAACCCTCCCACTCAGGGGCTTAGCTACAGTCTAGTACTCGCCTAAGTATTTGAAAATCCTACCGAGTGGAGAGCAAACCTCCCACTCGGAGGCTTAGCTGCAGTCCAAAGTGCTCGCCTAAGGATGAAATCCATTCCGATCCGCAAGGACGACGAGGTGCAGGTCGACTGTTACCTTCTCCTTCGGAGCTACACCACAAATACAATGTGTGCTCTTCAAGGACGACGAGGTGCAGGTCAACTGCTACCTTCTCCTCCGGAGCTACGCCACAAATACAATGTGTGCTCTGCTAGGACGACGAGGTGCAGGTGGACTGTTACCTTCTCCTTCGGAGCTACGCCACAAACACAACGTGCGCTCTGCAAGGACGACGAGGTGCAGGTCGACTGCTACCTTCTCCTCTGGAGCTACGCCACAAATACAATGCGTGCTCTGCAAGGACGACGAGGTGCAGGCCGACTGCTACCTTCTCCTTCGGAGCTACGCCACAAATACAATGTGTGCTCTACAAGGACGCAGGTCAACTGCAATATGTGCTCCATCCTTACCTGCAAGAGTGATGAAGAGCAGGTCGACTGGATTTTCCACCTCAGAGCCACATCTCAAACGCTAAAATATATTCCGAGTGAAGAACAAAGTTCGCTCGAAGGCAAATGCAAGCATATTCAACAATAAGCCAAGTTCAGATAATATCCTACGGGTTCGAAAGTGCTCAGGCGCAAGCCTGTAAAAGTTTATCGGTTACAAAACCACTCGGCATTCTGAGGCAAATTTAAGACGAAGCATAGAAGTTTTTTACTCCTCAGGTGGAGGACTGGAGGGCGCGACAAACTGGTCCAAGTTGATTCCATCAGCAATCCGAGTGGCAGCAGCAATGAAGGTCTCCATGAAAGATCGGAAGTCGTGCTTCTTGGTATGGCAACTTTGATGGACGCCAGATTTTCCTCTCGCGCATCCTTGCAATGAACACGGACCAGGGACAGAGCAACGTCGGCACCGCACCTGGCAGAAGATTTCTTCCATTCTTGCACTCGACCTGGAACTTCATTCAGTCGAGTCATTAGAGACTCGAGATCATTTTGAAGCGTCACTCCTGGCCAGAGTGTCGTGTCGATTTGCGATGCCGCAACCTTCAGTCGAGCAAGATAGTCAACCACACCAGCAACACGAGACTCCAGTCGGAGCACGTTCATAGCAGCTTCATCCTTCACAAGAGAGTTAATGGGGTCCAAGCCTATCTCCACTTGACTGGTCTCCTCCTTGAAGTTTTGACAGAATTCTGTAAACACAATTCAATGGTAAACCAGTAGTTCTACGATAAGTCGATGATTACAAATCAGTCAGGTAAGAGAGATTACCCTCAAGCATGATGAATAACTTCTTGGCGAGCCCTCCCAGATAAGCCTCCAGATCATTCTTCTTCCCCACCAGTTCACCAGCCTTGTCATTCAGAGCTATCTTGTCATTCTTCAGACAGCTGACTTCCTTGTTGGCCGCGTCGAGAGCAGCCTTCAGATTGGCGTTCTCCTCTTCAAGTTTACCGACTGAAGCCAGTTTTTCTTCCGCAAGCTTCGTTTTGTCCAAAGCCGCCTTCTGCGCCTCGGCAAGGTCGTGGTCCTTCTTCTTCAGAGCCTCCTTCATTTTATCTGCAAAATGACAATGAGATCAGAATCAAGAACGGGCAGAAAGATAACGACAGTCGTCAAGTTCTCACCAATCATACCTTTTGCCTCGTCCTTCGCCTTCTGAAAGTTCTCCTGAACAAGTTTCAAGTCAAGGTCGAGCTGGATATGTTTGTTTTCCAACTCAGTATAGCGAGCCACAAGCTCGCAAGATTTTTGCGAAGGGTCAGTCGACAGACATCAAAGATAAGTTGCTTCCGAGTGACTAAGAGAAAAATCATAGCATTTCTAAGACTACAGCCGAATCAAAATATTCAACAGTAGTCTCGGGGACTACACCCAGTGGGTGCACTCAGCGTGCCCCCACTGGTTCCACCGACTTGGTCCGATCCATCGGCCGAAAGAGATAAAGAGGTTACGATCCTAAAACTATAGCTCTACAGCTAACTGCCAGCAGTCAGCCTTGGTCTCATCATGATCTAAAAAAAAGGTTCTTCAGACTACAGTCAACTGCCAGCAGTCCACCATAGTCTCGGGGACTACACCCAGTGGGTGCACTCAGTGTGCCCCCACCGGTTCCAAGATTCCATTCGGCATGGTCTGACCAGACCGAGTGAAGAAGTTAGAGTGAAGAAATTCAAAATACAAAGACTACAGTAGACTGCTAGCAGTCCACCATAGTCTCGGGGACTACACCTAGTGGGTGCACTCAGCGTGCCCGCACCAATTCAGATATTCAATTGACACACCCAGTGAGTGTACAGATACAAAGATCTTCGGAAAGAAAGTCTTCATAAAGCATATCCTAACAAAACAAGCGGTGACCAACTAACCTGGACGTTGCTCTGAAGGGCTGAGCTAGAATCATAGGCCGCTTGGCTGGCTTCCCAGATTGCCTTCACCTCCTCCATCATGATCCCCGCCTGGCATATAGCCTCCTTAGCAGCACCTGCTTGGTCCTCTGGGACGTGGTGTGTGGCGAAAAGGGAGGGCGGATCAGCAGTCGACGTTGAAGGCCGGACACTCGTCAGCGGCACAACGAAGGACACGGAATGCCGAGTGACATCGCCACCCTCCTGAACCGATGCCTCAGGCACTAATGCAACCTGAGTGGTCTTGACAGCCGGCGCCTTTTTGTTCCTCCTCGCCCTTAGTGGCACCTCGTCGTCATCATCAGGGAGATCAATGACATGAGGAGGAACTATAGGAAAAATCCAAAGTTGAAATCGAAATCCAATCGACCAAAAATAAGACCACAAAGAGCGTACCAAGGTTGGAGGTGGTAGCGTCTTCCATTTCCTGGTCTTCGTTCTTGGCGGAGGTCTCGGAGGTAGCAGCACTGCAAATTTCAGAAACCAGTCGGTTAGTCGATGAGTCAACCAAGAGTTCGTCCATGCTAACAAGTTCTGCTGTTACCTTTAGATACTGGGAATGGCCATTCTCATCTTGGGCAAGGTCTTCAGCGGCTTTGATGGCGCCACTCGTGGATGCTTCAGCGCTTTCTCAGTCGGCGCTGGAGAAGCCGCCCGAGGGCACTTTGACGATTGCCCAACGGGCGCAATTGCTTTGCCACGCTCGCTCGCGGGGTGGTGGATGAGCTTGGATCGCCTTTCCGTGCGAGGAGGATCGACTTCCTCCTCCTCCTCCTCCTCTTCACTGGAGCCGTCGTCATCCTCTTCCCCCTCACCATCAGATTGCCACTTCTCCTCACTTTCACCTCCGCTCGCCTCTCCCTCCTCGGCCTGTTCTTGTGCCCCATTGGGCATCAAGTACATCTTAGTAGTGGCCTAGAAGAAAACAAATAAGACAAAAGTCAGTCGACTGATTTCAGGCAAACAGAATGAAGAAAGCACGATCACAGTCAGAGATGCAGGATTGGATCTTGTCTACGTCGTATGATTGGTCGAATGGAGGAATCCTCCTGGCTCCTCGGGGGTTGTCTTTGTTCCCTGTGATGCTCGCCAGCCACCTCTCCAGCGTGGCATCGTCAATCTCCTCTGGGTGGATCCGAGTGGTGTCCTCAGTGCCAGAATACAACCACATCGGGTGGTCTCGAGCTTGAAGCGGCTGGATGCATCGTCGGAGGAAGACCTCCAAGAGGTCCATGCCGGTCACCCCGTCACGGATAAACTAGACAACACGTTCGACCAGCACCTTAACCTACGCCTTCTCTTCTGGGATCAACTTCAAAGAGGAAGGCTTCCTCACTCGGTCCATTGAAAAAGGAGGGAGTCCGGTCGACTGCCCTTGCGTCGGCTGGTCTTTGCAGTAGAACCAGGTCAACTGCCATCCATGGACCGAGTCGGGTAGGATCATGGCCGGAAAAGCACTTTTTCCCCTCATTTGAACCCCAAGACCCCCACACATCTGAATCACTTGTGTTCTCTTGTCACTCGGATTGGCCTTTTTCACCGTCTGGGAGCGACATGTGAAGATGTGCTTGAAAAGACCCCAACGAGGCCCCCAACCCAAGAAATTCTCGCACAAAGACACGAAAGCAGCGAGGTACACGATGCTGTTGGGTGTGAAGTGGTGGAGTTGCGCCCCAAAGAAATTCAGAAATCCCCGAAAGAAAGGGTGAGGCGGCAAAGTAAACCCACGGTCGACATGGGTGGCCAAGAGAACGCACTCACCCTCCTGAGGTTGCGGCTCAGACTCCTTCCCCGGGAGCCACGTCGATCCGTGGGGGATCAGTCCTCCATCGGCCAGGTCATCAAGATCTGCTTGACGAATCGTCGAGCGGATCCAGTCGCCCTGGATCCAGACCTGCGGTAGGCCGGCCCTCGATGAAGATCCGCCTCGACTGGTCGCCCTTCCCTTCGCCTTCGCCGTTGCTTTCTTCGCCCGCTCCAGGGCCGCCGTCTTCTCTTTCACCATCGTCGCCGGCAAGACGCGCACGGGGCAACGGCACTGAGATGGAAGCGAACGCGGCGGATAAGTCTGGGGAAGAGAGGAGGAAATGAGAATGCACTGTTCAAAAACCCCCGTCCGGCGCCTTATATGAGGTTACTTTCAAGTGACTGACCTGTAGGCCCGGGCGATCCTGTCAAATCCTGCAACAGTCGCGCGCGCGATACGTGGCGAAAAAGGTGGCACAGAGATCGAGGCGTCCCTGCCTTATCCCATCCGATTACTGCGGCCTCCTCCGCCCCGCACGCTTCTTGAAATTCGAATCCTGCAAAATCCGCGAGCAACAGAACAACTTGTCAGACGGAGTATCCCCTCCACATCATCACTCGGAGCTTTTCAAGTAAATAAATTCACTCGATGGATACAAAGAATGGATCAAGGCGACTGAAAAAGAAGTTGGTGCCGTCACCTAAAGTTCATTGATCCAGAACAAGGCATACTCATAGCACGAAAAATGGGTCGGAAGAGTTCTCAACTCCTTCCCCACTAAAACCTCGATCCATTCGGGGGCTAATGATGAAGCTATGTACCTAGGGTAGGGTCATGGACCTGTCCAAACTACCCTACCCAAGGACATCTCTAGAAGAAACCGTCTGTCAATCGACTCAGAAGTGTTCCACTCGACGGACTCGAAGACACTCGACCATGGAGCCAATCACTCGACCATGAAGCGAACCACTCGACAGCTGGGAGATCTAAAGTCTCTCTGCACACAAACGGTCGGTCACTAAGTAGCTTTTATGGTCATTATGACACTTATTTGTAGCGTTACTAGTAACTCCCAATCTTAATGTACTTTAAACCCTACATAACTGAGGGCCGGAGGGGTCTGGCAAACTCTATCTAAGCCATCGCCCTCCTCAGTGTAAAGGGTTCGCACCCCTGTAACTTATACGCACATAATCCAGTCGACCGCCTCCGGGCTCCGAGACGTAGGGCTGTTACTTCCTCCGAGAAGGGCCTGAACTCGTAAATCCCTTGCGTATACAACTACTCCATAGCTAGGATCTTGCCTCTCCATTCCTACCCCCCTACACTATTGTCAGACTTAGAACCACGACAGCCGGCCCCCTCCAGATGGATCTAGAGGGAGGGCGACGGCCAAGGGGGGAGGCTTGCCCCCCAAGCCAAGGGGGGCCCCTTTAGGGTTTCCCCCAACCCTAGGTGCATGGGCCCTAGGGGGTTGGCGCCCAGCCCACTCAAGAGCTGGTTCCCCTCCATATTCATCCCATAGGGCCCTCCGGGGCAGGTGGACCCTCCTGGTGGACCCCCGGAACCCTTTCGGTGGTCCCGGTACAATACCGATATACCCCTGAAATTTTCGACGACTGAATAAGGACTTTCCATATATAAATCTTTACCTCCGGACCATTCCGGAACTCCTCGTGACGTCTGGGATCTCATCCGGGACTTCGAACAACATTCTTCGTGACTTCGTGACGAGGAGCTCTGAAATGGTCCAGAGGTAAAGATTTATATATGAGAAGTTGTTGTCGGGGTTCCGGGAAAAAGTCTGGGTTTTTCGGTATTGTACCGGGAAATTGCCAGAAGGTTCCAGAGGGTTCCAGAAGTCCTCAGAGGGTTCCACCATGTCCCATTCAGTAGCATGGGCTATAGGGGTGCACTCTGGCTTTAATGGACCAGGGGCACCAGGCCTTACAAGGCCCATGCGTACGCTACAAAAAAATACACATCCGTGACATTTTGGGCCGAACGATTTTTTTTCTGTCATACTTATGACACTTCTATGATGATAATTGTGACAAAACCCGGTATCATCATAGATGTGGTGGGATCCTACTTCTATGAGAAAAAATCATGACAGAAAATGGGTTGTTCATCCTGGGCGGGCCGGAGACGCAGCTGCATGACATTCTTTGGGTCATCCATGACGGAAAAAACCGTGGTAGAAGCGAGGTCGAGGAAAATATCGGGGTGTTCCCGGTTACGGTGGGTGGTCGGGGCCGAGCGATGCACGGAGGTTTGCGCATTTCTCTCGTGCATGCACGCGCGTGGGTGCGACGTGTTGGGCTCTAACTGAACCCGAGCGAGGTGTTCGCCTACTGAACCCGAGCGATTGCACTGCAGGCTACGCGTTACTGAACCTGAGCGATTGATGGATGGTTGTTAACTGAACCCGATCGAGTGATTCCTTCGCTACTGCGGCTAACTGAAGCCGATCGATGCTGCCTCTGGGTGAACAGTGAGTGTTGCAGGGGGATTTGGATGAACAGTTCCTGATGGGGGTGGATGAACAGGACCCCGTGGTGTTGCCTCTGGATGAACAAGACCCCAATCAATCGAGCCAGTTGGGGCTGGATGAACAGGACCCCGTGGAGGGCTGGATGAACAGGACGACCCCGTGGAGGGCTGGATGAACAGTACATGATGGAGGGGTGGATGAACAGTAGCCCGTGGAGGGGTGGTTGAACAGGAGCCCGTGGAGAGGTCTGGTTGAACAATAGCCGGTGGAGTAGCACGCGGTGGAGGCTGGATGAACAGGAGCCCATGGATGAACAGTCGAAGGTGGAGGCTGGAGGAGGTCGACGGTGGATGAACAGTAGCCCATGGAGGCTGGAGGAGGTCGACGGTGGAGATGAATAGTATCTCGTGGAGTCCCGTTTTTCCATACGCCACACCCTCCCGATGAACAGGACCCCTGTGTCAAACGTAGTGCTCCAACACAAGTCCGTTTCCTCCATTTTGCGGTACGCCGCACACCTCCCGATCAACAGGACCCCGTTTCTACCGTAGAAGGTCCAATAGAAGTCTATTTCCTCTGTTTTGCGGTACGCCAGACCCCTCTCGATGAACAGGATCCCGTTTTGACCATGGCCGGTCGAACACAAGGCCGTTTCCTCCGTTCTGCGGTACACCAGGCCTCATTTCCGTCGGCTGTTCCGTCCAAGCCCTCCGGATGAACACGACGACACATTCCATTCCGACCCAACCGGTTGGCTCCGTATGAACACGATGACGACGCTATTTCTCCGTTCCGACCTAGCCATGTACACGAGCCTTGGCCGTACATATGTGCAAGTAGGCGTTCGAGACCCCGCCCGTATGTACGTACGTGGTCGTATTTTCTTTCTTGCACCCTGGCCGCTGTACGTACGTGTACATGCTACGTGCACGCCTCTACTACAACACATGCACACCTCTACTACGACCAATATGTACGTACACGTTCGCCGCCAGATTGACAACGCTACATACGCTTTGACCAGGTGGGTCCCGACTGTCAGGCACTTCCTTGCGTGCAAAGATGTAGCTGGTGGGTCCCAGCAGTCAGGGGGGTCAATCATTTTTTTTGCATGGACGCACTTCCTTGCGTGCGAAGATGTAGCTGGTGGGTCCCAGCAGTCAGGGGGGAAATGTTTTTTTTGTGAAATACGGTTGCCCGTCCGATGGGTCCCTACTGTCAGGTGGAGGAATAATTATTTTGTGCGTAATATGGAGCCAATTCCTTGTGGTTGCCGTGGACCCAGCTGTCAGCCTATCAACGTACAGTACTCTTCATATGGAAGCCGTTCCTTGACCATGTTGACAACGCCACGCTGAGAGCACCAGGGCGGTGGACGACGGCGAGGCCTAGGAAGGGGACAACACGGAGCCGGGGAAGACGCGGCAGTGGATGCCCACGCGTAGAGCAGTATGAGGGTTCACTGGTTTGGCTGCAGTGTGAGGCTGCCGTCGCCGTAGAATAACAGGGGGTGTGGGTGAGTAGAGGGATGGCCTGGCCAGCGGTGGGAGTAGTAGGGGGCGGTGAGGCCTCTGCGGCATCATAGCCGGCCACGGGAGGCAGGAGACACGGCACGACCGGCGCTAGTTTGGGCGGCTGGAGCAAGAAGACCAGAGGTTGAAGAAGCACTACGGGCGTTGGATGAACATCGTATGGTAACTGGAGCTAGAATCGTTCATATTGGCTAAGTTGACAAAGCCCTCCGTCCCCGTCAACTTGGTAGGCCCATAAGTCAGCCTCCCACTATGCTGGGTTCTAGCTGGCTGGGGGAGTATTCATTTTTTGTGCGTAATAAGGAGGCACTTCCTTGCGTGCGAAGATAGCTGGTGGGTCCGACCTGTCAGCGGGGGGCACTTTTTTTCGCGAGATACAAAGGCCCTTCCTATGGGTCCCGGATGTCAGGTGGAGGAATCATTATTTTGCGCGTAATAAGGACTCATTTCCTTGTGTGCAGCCGTGGACCCAGCTGTCAGCCTCTCCACGTACAGTCCACGTCCGATGGATGTTCTTCGTTGACCACGTTGACCAGGCCGTGCCGAGAGCACCATGGCGGTGGACGACGGCGAGGCCTAGGAAGGGAATGACACAGAGTCGGGGAAGACTCGACAATGGTTGCCCATGCGGTGGGGAGTATGAGGGTTTACTGGTCTGGCTGCCGTCGCCAAAAAATAACGGGAGGTGTGGGTGGGTAGAGGAATGGCCTGGCCAGCAATGGAGTAGGGGTGGGGTAGTGCGGCCTGTGCGGCAGCACAGCCGGCAACGGGAGGCGGGAGTAGGCAGTCCCACCAGTGCTGGTTTGGGCGGCTGGAGCAAGAAGATCAGATATTGAAGAAGCAGCATGGCCATTGGATTAACATCCAGCAGTCAATGCTGCTAGAATCGTTTGTGGACTAACTTGACAAAGCCTTTCGTACACGTCAACCTAGTAGACCCACAAGTCAGCCTCGAAATCTGTCCCAAACAGCATACAGCCCAAAATTTCTAGCCGGATTCAAATTAATTTTAAAACTAAATATACCTTAATTTAAATTCAATGAAATTTTACCTGCACAAAAACAATGAAATTTAAAATATGAAAATCCGAAAGAAAAAAAATATTTTGGAACTAATTGCCTGTGTGCTGTATTTTTTCATTTTACATCCCATTTGTTATTACTTATAGCCCATTTCATATTACTTATAGCCCATTTTCTAAGCAAAATGCATCCCTCCTCATCTTGAAAGATTTCAGGCCCAGCAGGGCGTAGAAAAGAAAGTAGGCCTACGTTGGTTATTCTGCAAAAAACAAAATAGCTGGCTAGGCATTTTCAGAAAGGAAAAAAACAAACTGGGCTGGTCATGTGCTAAACATATGAAATAAAAGCCTAGGCTAGACGGGCCACAGGTCCCGCACAACCCAGTTGATACCCTTCTCCGTCCCGAAAAAACAAAATCACTACCACGCTACTGGGTCCCTACTGTCATCCTCACCATGTACAGTCATCTCCTTATTCCTCTCGGTTGTTGACCATGTTGACAACACCGGAGGGCGGCTCCGTGATGAGCGAACCAAGGCGGAGGAAGATGCATAGAGTTTTAGGGTGCGATGTGGCCATGATGCATGTGCGGCAGCACAGCTAGGCGTGGGAGGAGGGAGCAGGCGGTCCTGCCGGCGCTGGTTTGGCTTTGGCGGCTTGAGGAAGAAGAGACCGACGAAACACGACAAACATTGAATGTCAATCTAATGGTCAAGGTTGGCACAATCGTTTGTTGACTAAGCCTACACCAAGTAGCATACATTTTTATATATAGGAAGAAAAGAAAAACTGGACTCATTCGCCTGATAACATTCCCGAAACTGCAACCGTTCGATCTTGCGTTCGTCTGCCGTCCTCCTCCCAGGGAACGTTCGCCACATAAGTGACTAGCACCCTTGGTTTTCAACCGAGAGGTCTTGGGTTCGAGTCCCAGGAACTCTCAATTTTGTCCTCCTTCCTTCCTCCCAAAAGAAAAGGGAAAGAAAATCAAAGACTTGAGAAGGCGTACAGAACAAGCTAGTGTATCAGTAAAGAGACGTTGCTGAGTTTTAGAAAAAGAGAGACGTGCTCCTGTAGCTAGTTCAAATCCAAACCTAGACTATGACTATATATGGTGCAATGCTACTCTGCAAGTAATGAAACTAACATATCCAGCGTTCGCTTCTCCTCTTCTCTACTTACTCTGCCTAGCATCAGAAGCTCTGGCCACAGCAACCATGTCCGCTGGCTGCTCGTCCACCTGCTCTTCAGCAGGCAACAACCAGATATGCACCAAGTCGCCACCCGTACCATCGCCTGTGGTTCTCATCACACCCCCGCTGTCACGCACACCGCAGCCGGTTGCTCATCGCAACCCGCTGCCGTTGGTGTGGTGCCACTGCTGCAAATCTTGCAGAGTCATCCGTCTCGTCTCAACCACAATCCTCAACCCTGGCCGAGTCTTCTACAAATGCCCGAATCATGGGGTAATAATATGTTTAAGTGTTGTTCTATTGCTTTCAGTTGATGATTTTTTTAATAGTTTTGTTGATGATCTTCCAATTTGATTCATGCAGAAAAGGGAAGATTCGTGTGATTTGTATTTTTGGGAAGTTGTTGATATGGGGGAATGCAACTATGCTGATTATTTGGTTAGCCGAGGAATCCCAATACCAGCAGGTTGGGGTGTTGGACAAGTAACTCAAGGAACCGCAGAAGAGGAAGATGCAGAGCAGAAGGTTAAAGATGCAGCTCCTCTGATCATGGCCAAGCAACAGCTGCTGAACGGCCTTGACAACAATGAGGAGATGAAAGAGCTTGTGAAGATAATGGGCAAAATTGATGTGCTCTATAGGATGATTGTCTCTTTGTTTGCAGTGTATGTAGCACTCGTGATGTATTCAGTGGCTATGACATGAGCACTTTGCTAAAACTAGTAATGAATGAAACCTGTGTAGCAGGCTGGGCGTACACTAGTGCAGAACTGGGCTATAGCCCCGGTTCGTAAGGGCCTTTAGTGCTGGTTCTCTAACCGGCACTAAAGGGTGGGGACTAAAGGTCCCCCCCTTTAGTACCGATTCGGCATGAACCGCCGCTAAAGGGCCACCGCGTGGCACGAGCCAGGGCCGGGTGTGGGGTGAGCTTTAGTACCGGTTGGTGTTACCAACCGGTACTAAAAGTTTGGCGGGTTTTGGTTTTATTATTTATTTTTACTTTAATTTTGTGTTTTCCATTTAATTCTTTTTCGTTTGCTGGTATTTTATGACACTACATATTGTACATGTTATGCATATATATAAATAGAATTTCTCGTAGAACCGATTATATATTGTAGTGTCGTAAAATACCAGCAATATGCATGTGTATTAATTATGTGACTAGATATCGATAATGACGTAAAAATTGTGAATAGTGTTCTGTCAAATGCGCGTACCCATAGATGACTATCAGTTTTGCTGCTTTCGGACGTCATCATGCAAATATTCTCGAAAACATAGTATGCACACGTATCACTCCCCTGCGCCTGCTTCAGGGCCTTTACGAGAATAGAATTTAATCAGATAATAATTAATCAAGCATGATAATTAATGGTATTGAAACTAGAATTAAAGAGATGTATGGTAGGTAGCTAGATAGTACTACTTAATTAATTATACCTTGGGTGGAAACCAATGCAGCCTTTCTCTCCATTCGCATGGAACCTCTTTCGAATTCCTGAAAGTTTCCCAAGCCCTGCCCGCCGGCAAAGAAAACGAATAAATGAGTTATTAAATAGTTGATATCAGGAAATGACGAACTAAAGTGGCCAACATATAGTTAATAATGATTGAAATTACCTTTCGACTATCCCCTTCACGATTGTGTAGTCTCTCTTATCTTGAAGTAGTGAGTCCAGTATTTCAACTGTTCCTTCGTCAACTTTAATGATTAACAAGATCCAATGGAAATTGCATGCACACATGTTTGCATGTCTTAATTAAGAGGGTATGTGCATAACACTCATCAACTACCCTAAACCCTATACACTTAATTATTAACATCTAGCTAGCTAGTAAGTAAAAACAGAATTTGTAGTACAAGACAGTGTGACTCCCGTGTAGTTGTAAGAAAGTAGTATATGTTCATTGGTATTGAGGCTCTTCAAGAACTCTAGCATGTTTTTCTCTACACCTGCTTTATACCATTCATATGTCCATGTTTCTTCATGAACGATATTTGGGTCAATGAACCCAATGCCATAGCGTCCAGCTTTTTTCATTTCATACATCTTCGTCCTGCATAATACCAGAGAAAAGAATATATTGAGGATAATTACAGGTAATGATCGATCAATGAGCACTACAGCTAGCTTGAGACTTGAATTACATAAAGAAATCACTTACAAACAATAGAAACTAATGATGGATTTGTCGAGTGTGTCTTGATTGAATAGCTGAAATAGTTCTGAATACTCAATGGACAGAGCTAGCTTATGGAAGTAATACACTTCCCTGACTTTCACCATGAGGCCCTCTCGATTGTTACTCTTGTTAATTTTCATGTACCAATCATGCAATTTATACATTCTCGTTGGGAGGTTCTTGACCTCCTCAGGCCTGACCAAAGGTCGGCCGCGGACATATTTCCATTTTATGTCCTGCTCTTTAAGCTTAGGCATGAGCTCAATCTCGAGGAGTTGTCCAACAGTGATACCGAGCATTTCAGCATTCCATCTATGCTCGTCAGTAATTATCAGCTGACCGGCGCCGATACTCTCATGTGTTGGCACAACAAGCGGGGGGATCGATTGCGCCGCTTGCTCTCCTAGCCGGGGAACGGTTTTCCCACATTTTTTGCCAGCTGGTTGGCTCGAGCTCGAGCTCGACCCCTTTTATCGTGCTCGATATGCCTTCCTGATTTGGTGCTCATAGTCTGAGTCAACAGGCTTCGGAGCTGGTGCTCGTGCCATACGAATAAAGTGGTCAATCTTATCCTCGGGCACTTTCTCCCTTGGCGGCGGTGCCGGTTTTGGTGCGAAATGGGCCTCCACTTGGGCCTTCATGTTGGGGATCATTGCAGAAATTAAAAAAATTCTACACATCACCAAGATCAATCTATGAAGAGACTAGCAACGAGAGAGAGGGGAGTTCATCTTCATACCCTTGAAGATCGCGAAACGGAAGTGTTGCAAGAACGCGGTTGGAGGAGTTGTACACGTAGAGATTCAGATCGCGGTCGATTCCGATCTTAGCACCGAACAACGGCGCCTCCACGTTCAACACACGTGCAGCCCGGTGACTTCTCCCGCGCCTTGCTCTAGCAAGGAGGAGGGAGAGATTGAGGAAGACAACTCCAGCAACAGCACGACGGTGTGGTGATGGTGGAGCAGCAGTTCTCCGGCAGGCCTTCGCCAAGCTCAAACGGAGGAGGAGAGGTGTTGGGGAGGGGAATGGCCGAGCCTTGGATGTGGTGTGGCTGCCCTCCCTCCTCCCCTCTATTTATAGGGTGAAGGGTGAAGGGGCCAGCCACTCTAAATGAGATCTAGAGGGGGGCGGCAGCCAAGGAGAGGGGCCTTGCCCCCCCAAGCCAAGGGGGCACCCCCTTTAGGGTTCCCCCCAACCGTAGGTGCATGGGCTCTAGGGGGTGGCGCCCAGCCCACTTAGGGGCTGGTTCCCTTCCACATACAGCCCATAGGGCCCTCCGGGGCAGGTGGACCCCTGGAACCCCTCCGGTGGTCCCGGTACAATACGGGTAAACCCTCAAATACTTCCGGTGACCGTATGATGACTTCCCATATATAAATCTTCACCTCCGGACTATTCCAGAACTCCTCGTGATGTTCGGGATCTCATACGGGCCTCCAAACAATATCCGGTAACCATGTACAAATCTTACCTATAACCCTAGCGTCATCAAACCTTTAGTGTGTAGACCCTACGGGTTCGGGAATCATGCAGACATGACCGAGACAGCTCTCCGGCCAATAACCAACAACGGGATCTGGATACCCATGTTGGCTCCCACATGTTCCATGATGATCTCATCGGATGAACCATGATGTCAAGGATTCAAGCAATCCCGTATACAATTCCCTTTGTCAATCGGTATGTTACTTGCCCGAGATTCGGTCGTCGGTATCCCAATACCTCGTTCAATCTCGTTACCGGCAAGTCACTTTACTCGTTGCGTAATGCATGATCCCCTGACTAACTACTTAGTCACATTGAGCTCATTATGATGATGCATTACCGAGTGGGCGCAAAGATACCTCTGCATCATACAGAGTGACAAATCCCAGTCTCAATTCGTGCTAACCCAACAAACACTTTCGAAGATACCTGTAGTGCACCTTTATAGTCACCCAGTTATGTTGTGACGTTTGGTACAACCAAAGCACTCCTACGGTATCCGGGAGTTACACAATCTCATGGTCTAAGGAAATGATACTTGCCATTAGAAAATCTTTAGCAAATGAACTACACGATCTTGTGTTATGCTTAGAATTGGGTCTTGTCCATCACAACATTCTCCTAATGATGTGATCCTGTTATCAATGACATCCAATGTCCATAGTCAGGAAACCATGACCATCTATTGATCAACGAGCTAGTCCTAGAGGCTCACTAGGGACATGTTGTGGTCTATGTATTCACACATGTATTATAGTTTCCGGTTAATACAATTACAACATGAACAATAGACAATTATCATGAACAAGGGAATATAATAATAACCATTTTATTATTGCCTCTAGGGAATATTTCCAACAGTCTGCCACTTGCACTAGAGTGAATAATCTAGTTACATTGTGATGAATCGAACACCCATAGAGTTCTGGTGTTGATCATGTTTTGCTCGTGGAAGAGGTTTAGTCAACGGATCTGCGACATTTAGATCGGTATGCACTTTACAAATCTCTATGTCTCTATCTTGAAAATTTTCACGAATATAGTTGAAGCGACGCTTGATGTGCCGGGTCTTCTTGTGAAACCTGGGCTCCTTGGCAAGGGCAATAGCGCCAGTGTTGTCACAGAAGAGAGTCATCGGGCTCGACGCATTGGGAATAACTCCTATGTCAGCAATGAACTCCTTCATCCAGATTTCTTCATGTGCTGCCTCCGAGGCTGCCATGTACTCCGCTTCACATGTAGATCCCGCCACGATGCTTTGCTTGCAACTGCACCAGCTTACTGCCCCACTCAGGGAGTCCTGGATTAGGGTGTGTCCAGATGGCCGGACTATGACCTTTGGCCGGACTCCCGGACTATGAAGATACAAGATTGAAGACTTCGTCCCGTGTCCGGATGGGACTTTCCTTAGCATGGAAGGCAAGCTTGGCGATACGATATAAAGATCTCCTCCCATTGTAACCGACTCTGTGTAACCCTAGCCCTCTCCGGTGTCTATATAAACCAGAGAGTTTTAGTCCGTAGGACGAGCAACAATCATACCATAGGCTAGCTTCTAGGGTTTAGCCTCTCTGATCTCGTGGTAGATCAACTCTTGTACTACCCATATCATCAATATTAATCAAGCAGGAGTAGGGTTTTACCTCCACCGAGAGGGCCCGAACCTGGGTAAAAACATCGTGTCCCTTGTCTCCTGTTACCATCTGCCTAGACGCACAGTTCGGGACCCCCTACCCGAGATCCGCCGGTTTTGACACCGACATTGGTGCTTTCATTGAGAGTTCTTCTATGTCGTCATGCTTAGGCCCGATGGCTTCTTCGATCATCAACCACGACGCGGTCCAGGGTGAGACTTTTCTCCCCGAACACATCTTCGTATTCGGCGGCTTCGCACTACGGGCCAACTCGCTTGGCCATCTGGAGCAGATCGAAAGCTACGCTCCTGGCCATTAGGTCAGGTTTGGAAGCTTAAACTACACGACCGACATCCGTGGGGACTTGATCTTCGATGGATTCGAGCCGCGGCCGAGCGCGCCGCACTGTCTCGATGGGCATGATCTAGCTCTGCCGCAGGACAGTGCCCAGAGTGCCGCTCAGGTGTCTGCTCTGACCATTAGCTCAGAGCCAACTATGCCAGTCGGGGACGGGCGGTTGGATGCCGCCCCCGGAGCCGCAACCTCTAGGGCGATAGAGCCGAATACCAGCCTAGTCCTTTGCAAGGCCCGTGACTCCAAGGTGCCGGACTCCGTTCCGGACTCCGAATATTCCGCACCCCTTTCGATCGAACCCGATTGGGCTCCGATCATGGAGTTCACCGCCGCGGACGTCTTTTTGCACTCGCCCTTTGGCGATATCCTGAACTCCCTAAAGTCTCTCTCTTTGTCAGGAGAGCCCTGGCCGGACTATGGTCAGCAGGGTTGGGATGCGGATGACGAAGAAATTCGAAACCCACCCACCACCCACTTTGTAGCCACTGTCGACGATCTAACCGACATGCTCGACTTCGACTCCGAAGACATCGACGGTATGAACACCGATGAAGGAGATGACCAAGAACCAGCACCTATATGGCACTAGAAGGCCACCTCGTCATATGACATATACATGGTGGACACCCCCAAAGGATGGTGATGAAAAAGCGGAGGACGACCCCTCCAAGAAGCAACCCAAGCGCCGACGTCAGCGGCGCCGCTCCAAATCCCGCCAAAGCAAGAATGGCGAATCCGGCACATGAGACGTCAACACCCCGTACAGTGCCGAAGACATCCCCCTCCAGCAGGATTTGGCATAGGAGGATGAAGGAGCCAGCCCTCATGAGAGAGCGGCCGAGAGAGAGGTCGAGGACGACAATTATATGCCTCCCTCCGAAGACGAGGCAAGCCTCGACGACGACGAATTCGTCGTGCCAGAGGATCCCATCGAACAAGAGTGTTTTAAACGTAGGCTTATGGCCACGGCAAGCAGCCTTAAGAAAAAACAACAGCCGCTTAGAGCTGACCAAGACCTGCTAGCCGACAGATGGACTGAAGTCCTGGCGGCCAAAGAGTATAAATTCGAACGCCCCTCCAAGAGTTACCCAAAGCGCAGGTTGCTACCCCAACTAGAGGAGGAATCAACTAAACCTACATCACCAGCGTACGACGTGCCCGATCGGCCACCCCATGGCCGCGACAGAGAGGCCCTTCGGCCCTCAACCAAAGCCGCACCCCGGCGCCGCTCTAAGAATACCAGAGCATGGGGAAACATAACAGACCTGCGAGACATATTGGAGGATAAGGCAAGGCAAACAAGATCGATCTACGGATCGCGTGGGCGCCCCACATCACGTGACGATAACCGTCACACTGGATATGATAAATATGGCCAGGCCGAATACAACAGACCAAGCTCATCTGAGCTGTGTCACGATATAGCCCAGTACAGGGGCGCCGCACACCCACTATGCTTCACAGACGAAGTAATGGATCATCAAATCCCTGAGGGTTTTAAACCCGTAAACATAGAATCATACGATGGCACAACTGATCCCGCGGTATGGATCGAGGATTATCTCCTTCATGTCCACATGGCCCGTGGTGATGATCTACACGCCATCAAATACCTCCCGCTCAAGCTTAAAGGACCAGCTCGACATTGGCTTAACAGCCTGCCAACAGAGTCAATTAGTTGCTGGGAGGACCTGGAATCCGCATTCCTGGACAACTTCCAGGGTACTTATGTGCGACCACCAGACGCCGATGACCTAAGCCACATAATCCAGCAGCCAGAGGAATCAGCCAGGCAATTCTGGACACGGTTCCTAACCAAGAAAAATCAAATAGTCGACTGTCCGGACGCCGAGGCCCTTGCAGCCTTCAGGCACAACATCCAAGACAAATGGCTTGCCCGGCACCTAGGACAGGAAAAGCCGAAATCTATGGCAGCCCTCATGACACTCATGACCCGCTTTTGTGCGGGCGAAGACAGCTGGCTAGCTCATAGCAATAACATAACCAAGAGCCCTGGCAATTCGGATACCAAGGACAACAATGGCAGGTCACGTCGCAACAAGCACAAGCGCCGCATTAACGGCGACAATACTGAGGATACGGCAGTCAATGCCGGATTCAGAGGCTCTAAACCCGGTCAGCGGAAGAATCCATTCAAAAGAAACCCTCCGGGCCCATCCAGCTTAGACCGGATACTTGATCGCTCATGCCAGATACACGACACCCCCGAACAACCAGCCAACCACACCAACAGGGACTGTTGGGTGTTCAAGCAGGCATGCAAGTTAAGTGCCGAAACCAGAGACAAGGGGCTGCATAGCGATGATGATGAGGAGCCCCAGCCGCCGAACAACAGAGGACAGAAGGGATTCCCCCCGCAAGTGCAGACGGTGAACATGATATACGCAACCCACATCCCAAAAAGGGAGCGGAAGCATGCTCTCAAGGACGTCTATGTGTTGGAGCCAGTCGCCCCAAAGTTCAACCGATGGTCCACCTGCCCGATCACTTTTGATCGAAGGGACCATCTCACTAGCATCCGTCACGGCGGATTCGCCGCATTGGTCCTAGACCCAATCATTGATGGATTTCACCTCACCAGAGTCCTCATGGACGGCGGCAGCAGCCTGAACCTGCTTTATCAAGATACCGTGCGAAAAATGGGTATCGATCCCTCAAGGATTAAACCCACAAAGACAACCTTTAAAGGCGTCATACCAGGTGTAGAAGCCAGCTGTACATGCTCGGTTACACTCGAAGTGGTCTTCGGATCCCCGGATAATTTCCGAAGTGAAGAGTTAATCTTCGACATAGTCCCATTCCGCAGTGGCTATCATGCCCTGCTCGGACGAACCGCATTTGCAAAATTTAATGCGGTGCCGCACAACGCATATCTCAATCTCAAGATGCCAGGCCCTCACGGAGTCATCACGGTAAATGGAAACACCGAATGCTCTCTCCGAACGGAGGAGCACATGACGGCCCTGGCGACGGAAGTACAGAGTAGCCTCTCAAGGCAATTCTCCAATCCAGGTGTTAAAAGTCCGGACAATGTCAAGCGAGCCAGAAGCAACCTACAACAAAGCCGGCTGGCACGTTCCGAGCAAGCATAGCAGTGCGGCCCCAACCCCAGCCCTCACCAGATGGTGATGTCGGTACCACGCGTACATAATTACACTTTAGAAATACCATGGGCATAAGGGGAGGGGCACAACTATGGCACGCCCAGAATACGGCTCAACCGCACTAAGGGGCTCTCTATCCCGCCGTTTCTTTTTTTTATATACTTTCAGGACCAAACTATTCAGAAGGCCTGTCCGGCAATACACTCACCGAACACACGATGCAACAGCCAGGGAGAGAACAAGCCGCGTCAAATGTCCAGGTGGTCTCTATAACGAGCTTACTACCTGTTTTACTTAAAGTCCCGCAGCTTGCCCCTGGAGGGGGACATGTCAAACAATCCCATCTCTTGCTTATCGCACTATTTGTATCATTCTGCTTTCATAGCAGCCCCTTTTTTAATAAACAATACATAGCTCTTATTTATTATTGTATTCATTTATATATATATGTTTAGTCATGACATTATGCAACCGTACACTTTGGTACGGCCAATACACCAGGGGCTTAAGCACCCCATAACATGGTGTGAGAAGACCGAACACTCTCACGAGTGCGGCACCCCGAACTTATAGCACTATATGCACCGGCTCCGAATCATGTCTTGGGTCAATAGTTGGGTTTGCCCGGCTTCCATGTTTTGGTACCTTACGTTCCGCAATGTTGGCTAAGGTAGCGCTGGGAGAACTACTGCGATTGTGCCCCAGTTGAGCTGGGTTAACACCTCAGTAGAGAAAGCTAAAACTGACCGTCATGATAGTGCGAGAGATCGGTCGCTGTTCGTGAGGTTTTTCGAGTCCTTAAAGACTTATGCCACTTAGAGCAAGAAGCCGGATTTATATGGCCTAGGCGTGGATAGTGCCCCGAACTCGGCCTTCCGAATACTAGGGGCTTTGCCGAAATTTAAAATTATAGAATTCTATGGCTAAGTGAGAGTGATAAAGCATTATAAGTCCGATGGCCTGGTTCGTTGTGGTGAGCGCCTCCCTAGATGGACCTAAGAATGGGAACAAGAGCGCTCAGGTTTATCCCGAACACCCCAGCACTCGTGGCATGGGGGTAGAAGCCGACGACTTGCATCTCTCAGATTTGATAAATGGCCGCACAGAAGGTAATATTTTAAATTAACAAAGCGTTGCTTAACGCATAGGAACAAAGTTTTCAGCGTACAGGATAACAGATGTGAGTCTACTCAAAAATTACATCTTTGGAGCATTCACCCGCTATAAGGCGGGCACCCTTCAGGACGCTCTTATAATACATCTCGGGCGTGTGATGCTCCTTGCCAGGCGGTGGCGCGTCCGTCAAAAGCTTCTCCGCGTCCAGCTTGCCCCAGTGCACTTTAGCACGGGCGAGGGCCCGACGGGCACCTTCAATGCAGACGGAGCGCTTGATGACCTCAATCCACGGACACGCGTCCACCAGCCGCCGCACCAGACTGAAGTAGCTCCCAGGCATGGCTTCCCTAGGCCACAGCCGAACTATGAGGCCCTTCATGGCCTGTTCGGCCACCTTGTGGAACTCGACCAGCTGCTTCAGCTGGTCGCTCAGGGGCATCGGATGTTCGGCCTCAGCATACTGAGACCAGAACACCTTTTCTGTCGAGCTCCCCTCCTCGGCTCGGTAGAATGCGGCAGCATCAGACACACTATGTGGCAGATCGGCGAACGCTCCTAGAGAGCTCCGGATTCGGGTAAGTAACAGATAATTTACTTTTATGTTCTTGCTTTGCATAAAGAATGCCTTACCCGCCGCTATCTTCTTCATCGCCTCGATCTCTTGGAGGGCCTTCTGGGCTTCGGCCTTAGTGGTCTTGGCACTCTCAAGAGCCAAGGTGAGCTCGGACTCCCGAGTCTTCGAGTCACGCTCCAAACTCTCGTGTTTTTTCACGAGAGCCTGGAGCTCTTGCCGCACCTCCGCCACCCGCGCCTCCTGCTTCTCTCGCTCGGTGCGCTCCAAGGCCACACTGCTTTCTACCTTGGACACCACTTCCTTCAGGGTCGCCACCTCGGCCGTGGCCCCTGCAACATTTATGTTGGTCCTGTCATTATTTGCAACCAAGTATTTCTATATACATTTACATGTGGTACTACATACCCTCCTTGTCCTTGAGCTGCTTCTTGGCACGGCCGAGCTCGCTCTCGGACCGCTCGAGGCTCTCCTTCAATGCATTGACCTCCGCAGTCAGTGTGGCAGAGGTCAGCAGTGCAGCCTGCATTCCCATATTGACATATTTTAGTTAGACTCCTGCGTATATCTTTTTAGATCCTCATCTCGGCTTTTCTTTCCGAACGCCGAACTGAGCATCAGGGGCTACTATCTATGCGGTAACATTTTTATATGTTTTGAACACATACCTCAAAGCCTGTTAACAGACTTGTACAGGCTTCTGTCAGCCCGCTCTTGGTGGACTGAACCTTCTGAATCACCGCACTCATAACAGTGCAGTGTTCCTCGTCGATGGAGGCGCCGTTAAGCACCTCCAGCAAATTGTCCGGCGCCTCCAGATGGACGGAGGTCGCCGCGTCATACGCTTGCCCTTCTTATGAAGGCGCCGCCTGTCGGACTCTGGAACCGTTGATGGTTCCGGAGCAGTGTCCGGCCCGGGGCCGGACTTAGATCCCTCTGAGATTTTACCCCCTTTGGGCCTGGAGTCCGGGAGGTCACCTTGAGGCACCTCCAGGACCACCTCCTCTTGGTTCGGTCCCTTTTGGGACTCCACCTCGGCGTCGTCCGCAGGGAGCAGGGAGGAGGCCGTCGGAAGTGAAGCGTTGTTCACATCCGACGAATTCAGGGAGCCGCTCGACGAATCGCTGAGCTGAGCTCTGGGCGGACTGCATAATTAAATTCGGCGTCAGAAGCTATCGAATAATAGAGGAGCGCTGTAAGTCATTCGGGTAGCCGGACACTTACGATTTAGCCAGGGGCTTGACCCTGGATGGCCATTCCTCCCCACCGTCTTCGGCATCGGAGGCGTAGTCCGGTAGAAGGGTCTTCCCCTTCTTGGACCCTTCGGCCTCCCCAGTTGGGGCGGCCTTTCTTTTCTTTCCACCCCCCGTTGGAGGGGGAGAGGCTTCTTCTTCTTCCTCCTCCTCGTCTTCAGAGGCGGAGGGTGCTTCGTGGTTGTCGGGCGATGAATCCGACACCACCAGGCGCCGGGAGCTCTTTCGAGTCCCCGTGGCCTTCTTGTTAGCCTTCTTCTCCGGCACCACGTGAGGTGCCGGAACCAACAGCCCCGTCAATCGGGCGTCCGCTGGGTCTTCTGGTAGGGGAGCCAGACAGATAACCTGCCCAGACTTCTCCAGCCAGTCCTGTCAAAGGTAGGGGACTTTAGATCCCGCATAGAGTCAGACTATGAAAGACAAGAGTCCCGCAAAGGGTAGAATAGCTTACCTCATTGGCCTGGCACCGCGAGCTGAATCCGCGATCTTCGGTAGCGGATGCGGGGGCCTCGGCGCCCTTGAACAACACCTTCCAGGCATCTTCGTACGTGGTGTCGAAGAGCCCGCTCAAGGTTTGGTGCTGTGCCGGATCAAACTCCCACAATTTGAAGGCCCGTTGTTGGCATGGGAGGACCTGGCGGATAAGCATGACCTGGACTACGTTGACGAGCTTGAGATTCTTGCTCACCAGCTTTTTGACGCAGGTTTGGAGTCCGGTCAGCTCTTCCGAATCTCCCCACGTTAGGCCCGTCTCTTTCCAGGAGGTGAGCCGTGTGGGAAAGCCAGATCGGAATTCGGGGGCCGCTTCCCATTAGGGGTCGCGCGACTCGGTGATGTAGAATCACCCTGATTGCCACCCTTTTATTGGCTCCACAAAGGAGCCCTCGAGCCATAGGACGTTAGCCATCCGGCCCACCATGGCACCTCCGCACTCCGCTTGGCGGATGCCCACTACATTCGGCTTGACATTAAAAGTCTTTAGCCATAAGCCTAAGTGGGGCTGGATGCACAGGAAGGCCTCGCACACGACAATGAACGCCGAGATGTTGAGGATGAAGTTTGGGGCCAGATCGTGGAAGTCCAGGCCATAGTAGAACATGATCCCCCGGACGAATGGGTGAAGAGGAAAACCCAGTCCGCGGAGGAAATGGGGAAGAAAAACAACCCTCTCATGGGGCCTGGGGGTGGGGATGAGTTGCCCCACCTCTGGAAGCCGGTGCGCGATGTCGTCAGACAGGTATCCGGCCGTCCTCAGCTTTTTGATTTGCCCCTCCGTGACGGAGGAGGCCATCCATCTACCTCCCGCTTAGGACATGATTGGAGAAGGTTGAGGTGGGAAGTGCGGGCTTGGGCGTTGGAGCTCGAGCACGCAGGGACGGATAAGCAAAGGAGGAAGAAGGCGCAAATAGAAAGGGTAGATCCTTATCCCCTTATATGGGCGGCCGAAACTACGAGCCCCCACCGGCCTAATAAAAATCGCTTATCTCCCAAGCGCCGCTGTTAATGGCGCGGTTGGGTTACCCACGCCCGTATTGATGAGAATCCCGGAATAAGGGGACACGATCTCTGCTTTGACAAGACGTGCCAAGGAAACTGCCTCGCTAAACGCGTTGTGGTGGAACAATAAAATGGTTCGAATGAAGGCTTGGCCGTGGCGTGATATCACGCTATGGAATACGTTAGCAGATTGGATTTGTGCAGAAATTATTCTCTCTACAGCAGTATGTGGAACTTATTTTTGCAGAGCCGGACACTATCCTTGTGTTCAACATCTTCTATGAAGTATTCGGAGGAGGAACCCGCCTTGCAATGCCGAAGACAACTTGCGCGCCGGACTCATCGTCATTGAAGCCTGGTTCAGGGGCTACTGAGGGAGTCCTGGATTAGGGGGTGTCCGGATGGCCGGACTATGACCTTTGGCCGGACTCCTGGACTATGAAGATACAAGATTGAAGACTTCGTCCCGTGTCTGGATGGGACTTTCCTTGCGTGGAAGGCAAGCTTGGCGATACGATATGAAGATCTCCTCCCATTGTAACCGACTCTGTGTAACCCTAGCCCTCTCCGGTGTCTATATAAACCGCAGAGTTTTAGTCCGTAGGACGAAGAACAATCATACCATAGGCTAGCTTCTAGGGTTTAGCCTCTCTGATCTCGTGGTAGATCAACTCTTGTACTACCCATATCATCAATATTAATCAAGCAGGAGTAGGGTTTTACCTCCACCGAGAGGGCCCGAACCTGGGTAAAAACATCGTGTCCCTTGTCTCCTGTTACCATCCGCCTAGACGCACAGTTCGGGACCCCCTACCCGAGATCCGCCGGTTTTGACACCGACACCCACCATTCAAAATATACACATATCCAGTTTGTGACTTGGAGTCATCCAGATCCGTGTCGAAGCTAGCATCGACGTAACCCTTTACGACGAGCTCTTCATCACCTCCATAAACAAGAAACATATCCTTAGTCCTTTTTAGGTACTTCAGGATATTCTTGACCGCTGTCCAGTGTTCCATGTCGGGATTACTTTGGTACCTCCCTACCAAACTTACGGCAAGGTTTACATCAGGTTTGGTACACAGCATGGCATACATAATAGACCCTATGGCCGAGGCATAGGGGATGACACTCATCTTTTCTCTATTTTCTGTGGAGGTCGGGCATTGAGCCGTGCTCAATTTCACACCTTGCAAAACAGGCAAGAACCCTTTCTTGGACTGATCCATATTGAACTTTTTCAATATCTTATCAAGGTATGTGCTTTGTGGAAGACCGATGAGGCGTCTAGATCTATCTCTATAGATATTGATGCCTAATATGTAAGCAGCTTCTCCAAGGTCCTTCATTGAAAAACACTTATCCAAGTAGGCCTTTATGCTATCCAAAAGTTCTATATCATTTCCTATCAATAGTATGTCATCCACATATAATATGAGAAATGTAACAGAGCTCCCACTCACTTTCTTGTAAACGCAGGCTTCTCCATAAGTCTACACAAACCCAAACGCTTTGATCATTTCATCAAAGCGAATGTTCCAACTCCAAGATGCTTGCACCAGCCCATAGATGGAGCGCTGGAGCTTTCACACCTTGTTAGCATTCTTAGGATCGACAAAACCTTTCGGCTGCATCATATACAATTCTTCCTTGAGGAAACCGTTAAGGAATGCCGTTTTGACGTCCATTTGCCATATCTCATAATCATAGAGTGCGCCAATTGCTAACAAGATTCAGATGGACTTCAGCTTCGCTACGGGTGATAAGGTCTCATCATAGTCAACCCCTTGAACTTGTCGGTAACCCTTAGCGACAAGGCGAGCTTTATAGATGGTAACATTACCATCCTCGTCCGTCTTCTTCTTAAAGATCCATTTATTTTCTATCGCTCGCCGATCATCGGGCAAGTCTGTCAAAGTCCATACTTTGTTTTCATACATGGATCCTATCTCGAATTGCATGGCCTCAAGCCATTTGTTGGAATCTGGGCCCGCCATCGTTTCTTCATAGTTCGAAGGTTAACTGTTGTCTAACAACATGATTTCCAGGACAGGGTTGCCATACCATTCTGGTGCGGAACGTGTCCTTGTGGACCTACGAAGTTCAATAGCAACTTGATCTGAAGTACCTTGATAATCATCATTAACTTCCTCTCTAGTCGGTGCAGGCACCATAGAAACATCTTCCTGAGCTGCGCTACTTTCCGGTTCAAGAGGCAGTACTTCATCAAGTTCCACTTTCCTCCCGCTTACTTCTTTCGAGAGAAACTCTTTCTCTAGAAAGGACCCGTTCTTGGCAACAAAGATCTTGCCTTCGGATCTAAGGTAGAAGGTATACCCAATGGTTTCCTTAGGGTATCATATGAAGATGCATTTTTCCGACTTGGGTTTGAGCTTTTCAGGTTGAAGTTTCTTGACATAAGCTTTGCATCCCCAAACTTTTAGAAACGACAGCTTAGGTTTCTTCCCAAACCATAATTCATACGGTGTCGTCTCAACGGATTTAGATGATGCCATATTTAAAGTGAATGTAGCTGTCTCTAAAGCGCATCCCCAAAATGATTGCGGCAAATCGGTAAGAGACATCATAGATCGCACCATATCCAATAGAGTGCGATTACGACGTTCAGACACACCATTACGCTGAGGTGTTCTAGGCGGCGTGAGTTGTGAAACAATTCCACATTTCCTTAAGTGTGTACCAAATTTGTCACGCAAATATTCTCCCCCACGATCTGATCGTCAGAACTTTATTTTTCGGTCACGTTGATTCTCTACCTCACTCTGAAATTCCTTGAATTTTTCAAAGGTCTCAGACTTGTGTGTCATCAAGTAGACATACCCATATCTACTTAAGTCATCAGTGAGGGTGAGAACAAAATGATAGCCACCACAAGCCTCAACGCTCATTGGACCGCACGCATCAGTATGAATGATTTCCAATAAGTTGGTTGCTCGCTCCATTGTTCCGGAGAATGGAGTCTTGGTCATTTTGCCCATGAGGTATAGTTTGCACGTGTCAAATGATTCGTAATCAAGAGACTCCAAAAGTCCATCTGCATGGAGCTTCTTCATGCGTTTGACACCAATGTGACCAAGGCGGCAGTGCCAAAAATATGTGGGATTATCATTATCAACCTTACACCTTTTGGTATTCACACTATGAATATGTGTAACATCACGTTCAAGATTCATTAAGAATAAACCATTGACCAGCGGGGCATGACCATAAAACATATCTCTCATATAAATAGAACAACCATTATTCTCGGATTTAAATGAGTAGCCATCTCGCATTAAACGAGATCCAGACACAATGTTCATGCTCAAAGCTGGCACTAAATAACAATTATTGAGGTTTAAAACTAATCCCGTAGGTAAATGTAGAGGTAGCGTGCCGACGGCGATCACATCGACCTTGGAACCATTCCCGATGCGCATCGTCACCTCATCCTTCACCAGTCTCCACTTATTCCGTAGCTCCTGTTTTGAGTTACAAATATGACAAACCGCACCGGTATCCAATATCCAGGAGCTACTACGAGTACTGGTAAGGTACACATCAATAACATGTATATCACATATACCTTTGGTGTTGCCGACCTTCTTGTCCGCTAAGTACTTGGGGCAGTTCCGCTTCCAGTGACCATTTCCCTTGCAATAAAAGCACTCAGTCTTAGGTTTGGGTACATGCTTTGGCTTCTTCCCGGCAACTGGCTTACCAGGCGCGACAACTCCCTTGCCGTCCTTTTTGAAGTTCTTCTCACCCTTGCCTTTCTTGAAACTAGTGGTTTTATTGACCATCAACACTTGATGTTCCTTTTTGATCTCCACCTCCGCTGATTTCAGCATTGAAAATACCTCAGGAGTGGTTTTCACCATCCCCTGCATATTGTAATTCATCACAAGGCTCTTGTAGCTAGGTGGGAGCAACTGAAGGATTCTGTTAATGACCACGTCATCTAGGAGATTGACTCCCAGTTGAGACAAGCGGTTGTGTAACCCAGAACCATTCTCCTCCATCTTACAATTGTAGAACTTGTCGGAGACTTCATATCTCTCGACCCGGGCATGAGCTTGGAAAACCATTTTCAGCTCTTGGAACATCTCATATGCTCCGTGCTGCTCAAAACGCTTTTGGAGCCCCGGTTCTAAGCTGTAAAGCATGCCGCACTGAACCAGGGAGTAATCATCACTACGCGATTGTCAGGCGTTCATAACGTCTTGAGTTGCTGGGAAAACGGGTGCTTCACCTAGCGGTGCATCTAGGACATATGCTTTCTTGGCAGCTATGAGGATGATCCTCAAGTCCCGGACCCAATCCGTATAGTTGCTACCATCGTCTTTCAGCTTGGTTTTCTCTAGGAACGCGTTGAAGTTGAGGGCAACATTAGCGTGGGCCATTTGATCTACAAGACACATTGCAAAGATTTTAGACTAAGTTCATGATAATTAAGTTCATCTAATCAAATTATTTAATGAACTCCCACTCAGACAGACATCCCTCTAGCCATCTAAGTGATACATGGTCCGAGTCAACTAGGCCATGTCCGATCATCACGTGAGACGGACTAGTCATCATCAGTGAACATCTTCATGTTGATCGTATCTGCTATATGACTCATGTTCGACGTTTCAGACTCTTGTGTTCCGAGGCCATGTCTATACATGCTATGCTCGTCAAGTCAACCTAAGTGTTTTGCATGTGTAGATCTGGCTTACACCCGTTATGCGAATGTTAGAATCTATCACACCCGATCATCACATGGTGCTTCGAAACAACGAAGTTTCGCAACGGTGCACAGTTAGGGGGAACACTTTCTTGAAATTTTATGAGGGATCATCTTATTTATGCTACCGTCGTTCTAAGCAAATAAGATGCAAAAACATGATAAAAATCACATCTAATCAAATAGTGACATGATATGGCCAATTTCATTTTGCTCCTTTTGATCTCCATCTTTGGGGCGCCATGATCATCATCGTCACTGGCATGACACCATGATCTCCATCATCGTGTCTTCATGAAGTTGTCTCGCCAACTATTTCTTCTACTACTATGGCTAATGGTTTAGCAATAAAGTAAAGTAATTACATGGCGTTATTCAATGACACGCAGGTCATGCAATAAATTAAGACAACTTCTATGGCTCCTACCGGTTGTCATACTCATCGACATGCAAGTCGTGATTCCTATTACAAGAACATGATCAATCTCATACATCACATATATTTCATTCATCACATCCTTTTGGCCATATCACATCAAACGGCATATGCTGCAAGAACAAGTTAGACGTCCTCTAATTGTTGTTGCCAGTTTTTATGTGGATTCTATAGGTTTCTAGCAAGAACGTTTCTTACCTACGCCAAAACCACAACGTGATATGCCAATTTCTATTTACCCTTCATAAGGACCCTTTTCATCGCATCCGATCCTACTAAAGTGGGAGAGACAGACACCCGCTAGCCACCTTATGCAACTAGTGCATGTCAGTCGGTGGAACCTGTCTCACGTAAGCGTACGTGTAAGGTCGGTCCGGGCCGCTTCATCCCACGATTTCGCGAATCAAGATAAGACAAATAGTGGCAAGTAAATTGACAAAATCGACGCCCACAACAACTTGTGTTCTACTCGTGCATAGAAACTACGCATAGACCTAGCTCATGATGCCACTTTTGGGGATCGTTGCAGAAATTAAAAAAAATTCTATGCATCACCAAGATCAATCTATGGAGAGACTAGCAACGAGAGAGAGGGGAGTTCATCTTCATACCCTTGAAGATCGCGAAACGAAAGCGTTGCAAGAACGCGGTTGGAGGAGTCGTACACGTAGCGATTCAGATCGCGGTCGATTCTGATCTTAGCGCCTAACAACGGCACCTCCGTGTTCAACACATGTGCATCCCGGTGACGTCTCCCGCACCTTGATCCAGCAAGGAGGAGGGAGAGGTTGAGGAAGACAGCTCCAGCAGCAGCACGACGGCGTGGTGATGGTGGAGCATCAGTTCTTCGGCAGGGCTTTGCCAAGCTCAAACGGAGGAGGAGAGGTGTTGGGGAGGGGAAGGGCTGCGCCTTGGATGTGGTGCGTCTGCCCTCCCTCCTCCCCTCTATTTATAGGGTGAAGGGGGAAGGGGGCCGGCCACTCTAGATGAGATCTAGAGGGGGGGCGACCAAGGGGAGGGGGCTTGCCCCCCAAGCCAAGGGGGCGCCCTCTTGAGGGTCTCCCCAACCCTAGGCGCATGGGCCCTAGGAGTTGGCGCCCAGCTCACTTAGGGGCTGGTTCCCTTCCACATATAGCCCATAGGGCCCTCCGGGACAGGTGGACCCTCCCGGTGGACCCCCGGAACCCCTCCGGTGGTCCCGGTACAATACCAGTAAACCCCTGAATACTTCCGGTGACCGTATGATGACTTCACATATATAAATCTTCACCTCCGGACTATTCCGGAACTCCTCGTGACATCCGGGATCTCATCCGGGACTCCGAACAACATTCGGTAACCACGTACAAATCTTCCCTATAACCCTAGCGTCATCGAACCTTAAGTGTGTAGACCCTACGGGTTCGGGAATCATGCAGACATGACCAAGACAGCTCGCCGGCCAATAACCAACAGCGGGATCTGGATACCCATGTTGGCTCCCACATGTTCCACGATGATCTCATCAGATGAACCAGGATGTCGAGGAATCAAGTAATCCCGTATACAATTCCCTTTGTCAATCGGTACGTTACTTGCCCGAGATTCGATTGTCGGTATACCAATACCTCGTTCAGTCTTGTTACCGGCAAGTCACTTTACTCGTTGCGTATTGCATGATCCCATGACTAACTACTTAGTCACATTGAGCTCATTATGATGATGCATTACCGAGTGGGCCCAGAGATACCTCTCTGTCATACGGAGTGACAAATCCCAGTCTCGATTCGTGCTAACCCAACAAACACTTTCGGAGATACCTGTAGTGCACCTTTATAGTCACCCAGTTACATTGTGACGTTTGGTACACCCAAAGCACTCCTACGATGTTCGGGAGTTACACAATCTCATGGTCTAAGGAAATGATACTTGACATTAGAAAAGCTTTAGCAAATGAACTACACGATCTTGTGCTATGCTCAGGATTGGGTCTTGTCCATCACATCATTCTCCTAATGATGTGATCCCGTTATCAATGACATCCAATGTCCATGGTCAGGAAACCATGACCATCTGTTGATCAACGAGCTAGTCAACTAGAGGATCGTTAGGGACACGTTGTGGTATATGTATTCACACATGTATTACGGTTTCCGGTTAATACAATTATAGCACGAACAATAGACAATTATCTTGAACAAGGAAATATAATAATAACCATTTTATTATTGACTCTAGGGCATATTTCCAACACTTCACTATGGCTTCATTTTGCTCCTTGGTCATCTCGTAGGGCCTCTGCGGAAGAGGCGCGAGGCTTTTTGGACCATATTGAAATCGCTTGCCTCCACCTGTACCTCCTGTACTACCTCGACTTGTAGCACTATGCACCATAGCTGCGGGGCTCTCTTACGTGATTGCTGAGGCAGCAGAGACGGCTGACGCGGTTTCAGACTTGGAGGTGGAGTGGCACGCATTGGTGAACTTGGAGGAGGAGGAGTGGCCTCACGCGTTGGCTGAGTTGAAGCAGGAGGAGTGGCCTCACGCGTTGGCTGAGTTGAAGCAGGAGGAGTGGCCTCACGCGTTGGAGGAGCGTGAGTCGTCTGCTCCTCGTCACCTCCTGGAATTTCAAGCTCTAGCTGACGCGGTGTTGGTGGCCTTCGAAAGATGATGCAATCCGTTCTCCATAGGATGATATGATGTATGGCCTCTCCCAGTGTGTGCTCCTTGTCACCTCCAGGAATGTAAAGCGCTAGCCCTGAATATTGGTCCACCACCTCATCAACCACGACACGAGCATAGCCGGATGGAATTGTTCTGCAATGGTAGGTTGCTCCAAGGGGATTTGTATAAGCAACGGTGTCCGCCGCCTTCACGGTTATGTTCTTTATTTTGAAGTGTAGCTCATAGTTAGTGTTCTCCATGATGTCATCCATAGGGTATCTATCCAGCAGTCCGTCGCCCGGGGCGGAACCCACGCTGCTTCTCGGCATGGATGGGATGGTCCTATCCAATGCTGGATCATCTGCTAGCTGCGGACGCTGTTGAGACCCCCTTTCCTGGCTAAGCAAGTCGATCTGCTGCTGCTGCCTCTGCAATTTGAGTGCCAAGTCCGCGTGCGCTGATTCTTGGCCTTGAAGCCGTTCTGCTTCCTGCTTCCTCTTCTTGTACTCCAGCTTCTTATTCTTCTCCTCCTCCATCTTCCTTCTCGCATGGCTTCTATAGTCGGCTTCCACTCAGAAAAGCTCTCATACCAAGGAAAAACGCCCTTGCCTCATGTTCTTCCCGGGTGTTCAGGATTTCCCAGGGCGCGCGTAAGCTCGTCGATCTCTCTGTTGGGCGTGAACACCCCCTTTCGAGCTTCTTCTATTGCTTCAACTAACTTATCATTGGCTCCTTTAAGACATGCCTTCTTCGAAACCTTGCCTGGCTTCGGGTCCAACGCCCCCCATGCGCATAGAACCAAGTTTTGCACCTGGGGGGCCATCTCAATGTAACTGGTGTGACCTGTGCAGCCAGCATCTCTTGTTCAGACTTATCCCACTTAGGCATTGCCACCGCATAGCCACCTGGCCCCAGCCTATGGAATTGCTCCTTTTTTGAGGCATTGGCCTTGTTTTTTCTTGACCGTTCCTTAGATAATTCCGATTCCTTGAATTTCACAAAATCGTCCCAGTGTTCTCTTTGGTTCTCCAGTGTTCCCTGAATTCTGGAGTCTTCTTTCCTGCTTTGACGTAGTTATTCCATATAGTTTTCTTGTGGTTGTTGAATGCAACTGCCATCTTCCTAAGAGCATCGTCCTTGACTTTCTCCACATCTACAGCTGTGAAATGATTTGGTAGGGTGAAATGTTCCAAGAGATCTTCTCAAAGCGCTTTTTTTGCTCTGTCATCGACAAAAGTAAGATCTGGATGGGGCTTTGATGGCTCTTTCCATTCTTGAAGGGAGATTGGGAGTTTGTCCTTCACAAGAACTCCGCACTGACGAACAAACTTGTTCGCAATGTTTTTAGGCGCTATTGATTCGCCATTACTTTTGATGGCATCGATGTTGTACTTTACGCCCTGCTTCAACTTTTTCCCCGGGCCTCGCACTCTACCTGTAGAAGATTTGCTCGATCCGGAGGGCTAAAAAGAAGAAAGATCGATTCGTTAATATGTCTTCAAATCATTTAAAACATGTGATGATCACCAGATGCCTGCTTATATAAATATACCTCGTCGGTCTCTGTTTTATCAAGATCAACATTTTCGTCGCCATCATAATCATTAATTTCTTCGCCATAATCATTAATTTCTTCGCCATCATAATCCATGACTTCATCAGTTCGGTCGTCGCGATTGAATATCATATCATCACCTTCCCCGGTATTGTTCAGATAATGGGAGCCGCCATCTTCTTCATTTCGATTATCTGGCGCGCGAGGGGAGCGTATGATCTCGAACATGGCCTCTTCTCCCTCTCAGCCGGTATTGTCCACCATAGCTTTTATTTAACAAATCCAGAGGAAATATAAAACAATTTAGTATTCAAATTACAATATGCATGCATGCAATCAATAAGAGGAAACCCTGAATCATAGTACATAGTATGGATCGTCTCGAATAATATATAATCTTGAATACATCGTCTCGAATATTATATATCGAACACATCACTAGCTAGCTAGCTAATAAACATCAAATACTACAGAATAATCTAGGCCACTCACGGTTCCTGAGGCACAGGCGATGGACACCCAAAGAGAAGGAACCATCACATGATCATAGCTCCGGTCATCTCCCCAAAGACCCTGCCAGGTATTGGAGTACCTGACGTCCATAGCAAACATGTAGCGATGGACGTGCTCGTCCTCCTCCCTGACACGACGACGCACCACCTCTGACGGGGCCGGCTCCCTCCGCACCGAAATTGGCCCATGGGAACGCCACCAAAGGAGGTCCGGGTCGACGACGGGACCCGGGTTCCTCACCAAGCGACGAGCCCCTGAAGGTAGCACCTCCCAGTGCCAGCCCAGCGGAGCCCAGTCCCGGACATGGGTCCTCTGAAGCAGGACGTCGTCGCAAACGGGTCGACGGCGAGGATGCGGGCCGGGCATCATCGAGAACAAATACTATACGCCGCAAAAGTAACATTTTTTAAATGATTGGATTGTGATTTCTTATATGCAAATTCTAAATTTGTATAAATAAAATTATAAGAAACTAAAAACTAACATTTCTATAACAATTAGAAATTAATCTAATTCATCTAGCTAAAACTAACATTTCTAAAATTTCTGACATTTCTATAACATTTCTATAACATTTCTAACATTTCTATATACTATTTGACAGTAATCTAATCTATATAATTAATTCATCTAAAACTTTATACGAAAAATAGAAAAAACTAAAAACTAAAAATAGAAAAATTGTGTGTGTGTGCGCGCGTGTAGTGTGAGTGTGTGTGTGCACGTGTAGTGTGTGTGTGTGCACGCGCGCGTGCGGCCGACGGCGGCGGTGGCGCGGTGGATTGGAAGGAGGAGAGGCCGGGGAAGGGGCTCACAGCGCGCGTGGGCGAGGTCGAGGCGACGGTGACGACGAGGTCCAGGCGACGGCGACGGCGAAGCGAGGTCGATCCAAGGCGACGACGGCTGCTACGTCTTGAGCTTGCGTTGGTTTTCGTTGAAGAGGAAAGGGTGATGCAGCACAGTAGCGTAAGTATTTTCCTCAGTTTTTGAGAACCAAGGTATCAATCCAGTAGGAGGCTCCTCACCAATCCCACGAACCTACACAAACAAACAAAGAACTCGCAACCAACACGATAAAGGGGTTGTCACTCCCTTCACGGCCACTTGCGAAAGTGATGATATAGATAATATGATAAGATAAATATATTTTTGGTATTTTATAATATAGATGCAGAAAATAAAAATGCAAATAAAAGTAGATTGGAAACTTATATGATAAAAGATAGACCTGGGGGCCATAGGTTTCACTAGAAGCTTCTCTCAAGATAGCATAAGTATTACGGTGGGTGAACAAATTATTGTCGAGCAATTGATAGAAAAGCGAATAATTATGAGATTATCTAGGCATGATCATGTATATAGGCATCACGTCCGTGACAAGTAGACCGACTCCTGCCTGCATCTACTACTATTACTCCACACATCGATCGCTATCCAGCATGCATCTAGAGTATTAAGTTCATAAGAACAGAGTAACGCATTAAGAAAGATGACATGATGTAGAGGGATAAACTCAAGCAATATGATATAAACCCCATCTTTTTATCCTTGATGGCAACAATACAGTATGTGCTTTGCAACCCTTTCTATCACTGGGTAAGTACACCGCAAGATCGAACCCAAAGCTAAGCACTTCTCCCATGGCAAGAAAGATCAATCTAGTAGGCCAAACCAAACCGATAATTCGAAGAGACTTGCAAAGATAACTCAATCATACATAAAATAATTTGGAGATGATTCAAATATTATTCATAGATAAACTTGATCTTAAGCCCACAATCATCGGATCTCGACAAATACGCCGCAAAAAGAGTTTACATCGAATATATCTCCACAAGAGAGGGGGAGAACATTGTATTGAGATCCAAAAAGAGAGAAGAAGACAACTATCTAATAACTATGGACCCAAAGGTCTGTGGTAAACTACTCACAACTCATCGGAAGGGCTATGGTGTTGATGTAGAAGCCCTCCATGGTCGATTCCCCCTCCGGCGGAGCGCCGATGAAGGCTCCAACATGGGATCTCACGGATACATAAGGTTACGGTGGTGAAAATATTTCTTCGGTGGCTCCCTGGATGTTTTCGGGGTATGTAGGCTTATATAGGAGGAAGAATTATGTCGGTGGCCGCCCGAGGGGCCCACGAGACAGGGGGCGCACCCTGTAGGGGTGGGCGCTCCCCCACCCTCGTGGCCGCCTCGGCTGCTTCTTGACTTGTACTCCAAGTCCTCTGGATCACGTTCGTTCCAAAAATCACGCTCCCGAAGGTTTCATTCCGTTTGGACTCCATTTGATATTTCTTTTCTTCAAAATACTGAAATAGGCAAAAAAACAGCAATACGGGCTGGGCCTCCGGTTAGTAGGTTAGTCCCAAAAATGATATAAATGTGTAAAATAAAGCCCATAGACATCCAAAACAGGTAATATAATAGCATGGAACAATAAAAAATTATAGATACGTTGGAGACGTATCAAACATCCCCAAGCTTAATTCCTGCTCGTCCTCGAGTAGGTAAATGATAAAAACATAATTTTTGATGTGGAATGCTACCTAGCATAATTCTCAATGTAATTTCTCTTTATTGTGGCATGAATGTTTAGATCCAAGTGGTTCAAAATAAAAGTTCATATTGACAAAAGAAATAGTAATACTTCAAGCATACTAATAAAAGCAATCATGTCTTCTCAAAATAACATGGCTAAAGAAAGTTCATCCCTACAAAATCATATAGTTAGGCTATGCTTCATTTTCGTCACACAAAGATGTTCCCAACTTCTATACCCCCGATGACAAGCCAAGCAATTGTTTCGTACTTAAATAATCTCAAAATCTTTCAACCTTCACGCAATACATGAGCGTGAGCCATGGATATAGCACTATGGGTAGAATAGAATAATGATTGGGGATTGTGTGGAGAAGACAAAAAAGGAGAAAGTCTCACATTGACGGGGATAATCAACGGGCCATGGGAATGCCCATCAATTGATGTCAACATGAGGAGTAGGGATTGCCATGCAACGGATGCACTAGAGCTATAAATGAATGAAAGCTCAACAAAAGAAAACTAGTGGGTGTGCATCCAACTTGCTTGCTCACGAAGACCTAGGGCATTTCAGGAAGACCATCGTAGGAATATACAAGCCAAGTTCTATAATGAAAAATTCCCACTAGTATATGAAAGTGACAACATATGAGACTCTCTATATGAAAAACATGGTGCTACTTTGAAGCACAATATAGGAGACTCACTACATGAAGAACAAGGTGCTACTTTGAAGCACAATATATGAGACTCACTACATGAAGAACAAGGTGCTACTTTGAAGCACAAGTGTGGAAAAAGAGATAGTAGCATTGCCCCTTTTATTTATTTTCTTTTTTTCTTTTTCTTTTTTCATTTTTTTCTTTGGCCTTTTTTTTCTTTTGCCTTTCCTTTTTTTTTCTTTTTGGGCAATGCTCTAATAATGATGATCATCACACTTTTATTGATTACAACACATGAATTACAACTCGAAACTAGAACAATATATGACTCTATTTGAATGCCTTCGGCGGTGTACCGGGATGGTGCAATGAATCAAGAGTGACATGTATAAAAAATTATGCATGGTGGCTTTGCCACAAATACGATGTCAACTACATGATCATGCAATGGCAATATGACAAAAGTAATGTATGTCATGATGATGATGAACGGAATGGTGGAAAGTTGCATGGCAATATATCTCGGAATGGCTATGGAAATGCCATAAATAGGTAGGAATGTTGGCTGTTTTGAGGAAGATATAAGGAGGTTTATGTGTGATAGAGCGTATCATATCACTGGGTTTGGATGCACCGACAAAGTTTGCACCAACTCTCAAGGTGAGAAAGAGCAATGCACGGTACCGAAGAGGCTAGCAATGATGGAAAGATAAGAGTGCGTATAATCCATGGACTCAACATCAGTCATAAGAACTCATATACTTATTGCAAACATTTAGAAGTCATCAAAAACCAAGCACAAAGCACATTCTCCTAGGGGGATAGATTGGTAGGAAAAGACCATCGCTCGTCCCCGACCGCCACTCATAAGGATGCACAAGCCAGGTACACTTCATGCTTCAAATTTGTTACACAACTTTAACCATACGTGCATTCTACGGGACTTGCTAACTTGAACACAAGCATTCTTTAAATTCATAATCACCCAACTAGCATAACTTTAATATCACTACCTCCATGTCTCAAAAAAATTATCATGTATCAAGTTGATCATAGCATCCAATTCACTTCTTATGATAGTTTTTATTATACCCAACTTGGATGCTCATCATTCTAGGACCAATTTATAACCATAGCAAATACCATGCTGTTTCTAAAAGACACTCAAAATGATATAAGTGAAGCATTAGAGATCAACAATTTCTTCAAAATTAATCCACCGCCGTGCTCTAAAAGATATAAGTGAAGTACTAGAGCAAAAACTAGCTAGCTCAAAAGATATAAGTGAAGCACATAGAGTATTCTAATAAATTTCAATCAAGTAGGCTTCTCACAAAAGGTGTGCTACAGCAAGGATGCTTGTGGTAAACTAAAAAGCAAATGCTAATATAATACACGACGCTCCAAGCAAAACACATATCATGTAGCAAATAAAAATATAGCTCCAAGTAAAGTTACCAATGAACGAAGACGAAAGAGGGGATGCCTTCCGGGGGCATCCCCAAGCTTAGGCTTTTGGCTATTCTTGAATATCTTGGGGTGCCTTGGGAATCCCCAAGCTTAGGATTTTTCCACCCTTTATTCCATAGTCCATCAAATCTTTACCCAAAACTTGAAAACTTCACAACACAAAACTCAACAGGAAATCTCATAAGCTCCGTTAGTGAAAGATAACAAAACCACCACATAAGTTGCTGTAATGAACTCATTGTTTATTTATATTGGTGTTAAACCTACTGTATTACAAGTTCTCAATGGTTCATAAACTATTTTACTAGCCATAGATGCATCAAAATAAGCAAACAACACACGAAAAATAGAATCTGTCAAAAACAGAACAGCCTCTAGCAATCTGTAACTAACGCAAACTTATGGAACTTTAAAAATCCTACCAAAATAGGAAGTCCTAAAAAATTTGTTTATTGAACAGTAGCAAAAAGAATCAATGAAAAATCTCGTTTATGTGATTTATTGAATTTTTTGTCGTGAGCGCAAAGTTTCTGTTTTTCAGCAGAATCAAATCAACTCATATCATAGGTTATCCTATAGGTTCTACTTGGCACAAACACTAAATAAAACAAGAAAACACATCTAAACAGAAAGTAGATTTTTTTATTACTAAACAGGAACAAAAACAAGAAACACAAAGAAAATTGGGTTGCCTCCCAACTAGCGCTATCGTTTAACGCCCCTAGCTAGGCATAAAAGCGAAGATAGATCTAAGTAGTGCCATATTTGGCACTTGATTCATAGGTAGCTCCCATGATAGATTTATAAGGTAATTTGACTTTCTTTCTTGGAAAGTGATCCATGCCTTTCTTTAATGGAAATTGGAATCTAATATTCCCTTCCTTCATATCAATAATCGCACCAATTGTTCTAAGGAAAGGTCTACCAAGAATAATAGGGCAAGAATGATTGCAATCTGTATCAAGAACGATAAAATCAACGGGCACCAAATTTATATTAGAAACAATTAGAACATCATTGATTCTTCCCATTGGCTTTTTAATGGTGGAATCCGCAAGGTGCAAACTTAAAGAGCAATCATCAAGATCATGGAAACCTAGAATATCACATAAAGTTTTCGGAATCGTGGAAACACTAGCACCCAAATCACACAAGTTAAAACACTCATAATCTTTAATTTTAATCTTTATAGTAGGTTACCACTCATCATTAAGTTTTCTAGGTATAGAAACTTCCAAATTAAGTTTTTCATCACAAGATTGCATCAAGGCATCAACGATATGTTTGGTAAAAGCTTTATTTTGACTATAAGCAAGAGGAGAATTAACAACGGATTGCAACAAGGAAATAAAACTTTCTAAAGAACAATTATCATAATCAAAATCCTTGAAATCCAAGATAGTGGGTTCAATACTATTTAAAGTCATGACCTCTCCAATCCCACTTTTACCAAGTTTAGCATCAAGATCTAAAAACTCTGAAATCTTGGGACGCCTTCTAAATAAAGTTGACTCATATCACTCCCATTATTATCAAGATTCATATTGCAAAATAAATATCTAATAGGGGACACATCAATAACTTTAAGATCTTCATCATTATTTTCATGGAAACTAGAATAACACGCTTTTATAATGCAATCTTTCTTAGCACGCAAGCTAGCGGTTCTTTCCTTGCACTCGTCAATGGAAATTCTCATTGCTTTGAGAGACTCATTGATATCATGCTTAGGAGAAGAAGATCTAAGTTTAAGAGAATCAACATCAAGCGAAAGTCTATCAACATTCCTAGCCAAATCATCAACTTTGAGCAATTTTTCTTCAAGCAAAGCATTAAAATTCTTTTGAGAGATCATAAATTATTTCACACTATTTTCAAAATCAGAGGGCATCTTATTAAAATTACCCTAAGAATTATTGTACGAATTTCCATAATTATTAGTGGAATTTCTAGGGAACGGTCTAGGATTAAAGTTTCCTCTATAAGCATTGTTTCCAAAATTATTCCTACCACCAAAATTTACATCCATAGATTCATTATTATTCTCAATCAAGGTAGATAAAGGCATATCATTAGAATCAATAGAAGAACTCTTAGTAGAAAACAATCTCATAAGCTCATCCATCTTTCCACTCAAAACATTAATTTCTTCTATAACATGCACTTTTTTACTAGTAGATCGTTCGGTGTGCCATTGAGAATAATTAGCCATAATATTATCAAGAAGTTTTGTAGCATCTCCTAACATGATTTCCATAAACGTGCCTCCGGCGGCCAAATCTAAAAGATTTCTAGAAGCAAAATTCAATCCGGCATAAATTTTTTGTATGATCATCCATAAATTCAAACCATGAGTAGGGCAATTGCGAATCATCAATTTCATTCTTTCCCAAGATTGGGCAACATTCTCATGATCAAGTTGTTTAAAATTCATAATATCGTTCCTAAGCGAGATGATCTTAGCGGGAGGAAAATACTTAGAGATAAAAGCATCTTTGCATTTGTTCCAAGAATCAATACTATTTCTAGGCAAAGACGAAAATCAAACTTTAGCACGATCTCCAAGTGAAAACGGTAATAACTAGAATTTAACAATATCATTATCCATATCTTTTTTCTTTTGCATCTCACACAAATCAACAAAGTTGTTTAGATGGGTAGCGCCATCTTCACTAGGAAGGCCGGAGAATTGATCTTTCATAACAAGATTCAGCAAAGCAGCATTGATTTCACAAGACTGAACATCATTAAAAGGAGCGATCGGAGTACTAAGGAAATAATTATTATTGGTATTGGAGCAATCACACAATTTGGTATTATCTTGCGCCATGGCGACAAGTAATCCAACACACAAGCAGACAGAAAAGGCAAGCAAAAAGGAGAGGAAGAAGAAGGCAATCGGAAAAGAGATGAGATTGGGAAAGAGAGGGCGAATAAAACGGCAAGGGTGAAGTGGGGGAGAGAAAAACGAGAGGCAAATGGAAAATAATGTAAATGCGAGGGAGATGAGTTTGTGATGGGTACTTGGTATGTCTTGACTTGAGCGAAGACCTCCCCGGCAACGGCGCCAGAAATCCTTCTTGCTACTTCTTGAGCTTGCGTTGGTTTTCCTTGAAGAGGAAAGGGTGATGCAACACAGTAGCGTAAGTATTTCCCTCAGTTTTTGAGAACCAAGGTATCAATCCAGTAGGAGGCTCCTCACAAGTCCCACGAACCTACACAAACAAACAAAGAACTCGCAACCAACGCGATAAAGGGGTTGTCAATCCCTTCACGGCCACTTGCGAAAGTGAGATCTGATAGAGATAATATGATAAGATAAATATATTTTTGGTATCTTATAATATAGATGCAGAAAATAAAAATGCAAATAAAAGTAGATTGGAAACTTATATGATAAAAGATAGACTCGGGAGCCATAGGTTTCACTAGAGGCTTCTCTCAAGATAGCATAAGTATTACGGTGGGTGAACAAATTACTGTCGAGCAATTGATAGAAAAGCGAATAATTATGAGATTATCTAGTCATGATCATGTATATAGGCATCACGTCCGTGACAAGTAGACCGACTCCTGCCTGTATCTACTACTATTACTCCACACATCGACCGCTATCCAGCATGCATCTAGAGTATTAAGTTCATAAGAACAGAGTAACGCATTAAGAAAGATGACATGATGTAGAGGGATAAACTCAAGCAATATGATATAAACCCCTTCTTTTTATCCTCGATGGCAACAATACAATACGTCCCTTGCAACCCTTTCTGTCACTGGGTAAGGACACCGCAAGATCGAACCCAAAGCTAAGCACTTCTCCCATGGCAAGAAAGATCAATCTAGTAGGCCAAACCAAACTGATAATTCGAAGAGACTTGCAAAGATAACTCCATCATACATAAAAGAATTTGGAGAAGATTCAAATATTATTCATAGATAAACTTGATCTTAAGCCCACAATCATCGGATCTCGACAAACACGCCGCAAAAAGAGTTTACATCGAATAGATCTCCACAAGAGAGGGGGAGAACATTGTATTGAGATCAAAATAGAGAGAAGAAGCCAACTATCTAATAAATATGGACCCAAAGGTCTGTGGTAAACTACTCACAACTCATCGGAAGGGCTATGGTGTTGATGTAGAAGCCCTCCATGGTCGATTCCCTCTCCGGCGGAGCACCGACGAAGGCTCCAACGTGGGCTCGCGGATACAGAAGGTTACGGTGGTGGAAATATTTCTTCGGTGGCTCCCTAGATGTTTTTGGGGTATGTAGGCTTATATAGGAGGAAGAAGTACGTCGGTGGCCGCCCGAGGGGCCCACGAGACAGGGGGGCGCGCCCTGTAGGGGTGGGCGCGCCCCCACCCTCGTGGCCGCCTCGACTGCTTCTTGACTTGCACTCCAAGTCCTCTGGATCACGTTCGTTCCAAAAATCTCGCTCCCAAAGGTTTCATTCCGTTTGGACTCCATTTGATATTCCTTTTCTTCGAAATACTGAAATGGGCAAAAAAACAGCAATACGGGCTGGGCCTGCGGTTAGTAGGTTAGTCCCAAAAATGATATAAATGTGTAAAATAAAGCACATAGACATCCAAAACAGGTAATATAATAGCATGGAACAATCGAAAATTATAGATTCGTTAGAGACGTATCAACGGCGGTGAGGCGATGGGCCAGACGGCGATGGCGCGGGACGGGGCAACGACGCGACTGGGACGGTGATGGTGCGGGACGGGGGCGGCGACGGCACGGGACGGGGCGGGCGACAGGGGTGGCGACGAGGGGCGGCGGCGACGGGGCAGAGGAGAAGAAGCAGAGGGAGAGCTGACGACTTTTTTTGAAGTGTTTTCTTATATAGAACCTACCTTTAGTACCGGTTGGAGCCACTAAACGGTACTAAAGGTCTGCTTTGGCCAGGTGAAGCGGCGGGAAGCGCACCCCTTTCGTACCGGGTGGTGGCTACAACCGGTATTAAAGGCCCCCCTTTAGTACGGGTTGTAGCCACGACCCGGTACTAAAGGGGGTGCGCTGGCGCAGGTGCGGTGCGGGCAAGTTTAGTCCCACCTCGCTAGCCAAGGGCGCCCCGCACCTGTTTAAAAGCCCTGGCGCGGCTCCTATATCAAACTCCTCTCTATAGCAGGCTTCTAGGCCTAACTCTGCCTCTTAGCTCTGTGGGCCTACTAGGCCCTGCGGGCCTGTATCCTGGCCCAACTACAGGTTGGGTTACTAGTAATATGCAGGCCGCTGTGGCCCAGTAGGTGGGCTTTTTTTATTTAGTTTTTGTCTCAACAAAAATGTAGTTTTTTTTCTTTTCTACTTTATTTATTTTCATTTATTTATTTTAGAATATTTTTCTTTAGGTAAAAAATTACAAACTTTCTATTAGTGCGAGTAGTTTTCAAATTTGAATAGTTTAAATTTTTTTATTTAGTTTTTGTCTCAACAAAAAATTAGTTTTTTTCTTTTCTACTTTATTTATTTCTGAATTTTTTTTCTATAGTTACAAAAAGTTATAAACTTTCTGTTAGTGCCAGTAGTTTCAAATTTGAATAGTTTAAATTTGAATTATTTGACGAACTAATTTGTAGACGAAGTGCATCCAGTTTTTGCACATAAAATTTCTTCGCGTTTCAAATACCAAAACACATAAGTACCCTAACTATTATAAAGATTCCCTCCGGTTTGTTCGAAGCGGCACTTTCCAGATATATAAGTCTAGAAAGTTACTACAGAAGAAAGTGATGACGGTGAAGCCTATCACATGCCAGTGTGGGATCTTTGGGTGTGAAACTTTTTCTTCGCGTGTGTCCCTTTGCGCCGTAACCATGGACAATCTTCATCATTTAACTGGATGCTCGGATCAATATTCACTATGAATGGAGCAATTTCATCAAACTTTTCATAATCTTCTGACATGTCTGTCTTGTCATCCACTCCCACGATGTTTCTTTTCCTTGAGAGAGCTATGTGGCGCTTTGGCTCATCGTATGATCCATTCACTTCGTTATCTTTTCTTTTTCTCGGCCTGGTAGACATGTCTTTCACATAGAAAACCTGCGCCACATCATTGGCTAGGACGAAAGGTTCGTGTGCATACGCAAGATTGTTGAGATCCACTATTGTCATTCCACACTACGGGTCTTCCGTTTCCCCGCCTCGTGTCATATTGACCCATTTGCACCGAAACAAAGGGACCTTCAAACCACCTCCATAGTTAAGTTCCCATATGTCCTCTATGTAACCATAATATGTTTCCTTTCCCGTGTTGATTGTTGCATCAAAGCGGACACCACTATTTTGGTTGGTGCTCTTATTATCTTGGGCGATCGTGTAAAATGTATTCCCATTTATCTCGTACCCTTTGAAAGTCATTGTATTCGAAGATGGTAACTGGGACAGCAAGTACATGTCATCTTCAATATCGCCATCATGCATGGCACGTGTCTGCAACCAACCGGCGAAAGTCCTCGGTTGTTCACGTGTAATCCAGTCGTCAGACTGCTCCAGGTGTTTGGAGTGTAGAACATTCTTGTGTTCCTCCATATACTGAGCCACCAAGGCGGAATTCTGTAGAACTGTGTAGTGTGCTTCAGTGAGAGAATGCCCGTCCATACATATTATTTGATCCCTTCCTAGCGTGCCTTTTCCATCCAGCCTGCCCTTATGCTCCGATTCAGCAACACCAATCGGCTTAAGGTTAGGAATAAAGTCAACACAAAACTCAATGACCTCCTCATTTTCATGGCCCTTTGAGATGCTTCCTTCTGGCCTAGCATGGTTATGAACATATTTATTCAAGACTCCCATGAACCTCTCAAAGGGGAACATATTGTGTAGAAATACATGACCCAAAACGTTAATCTCTTCGCAAAGGTGAACTAGGACATGTGTCATGATGTTGAAGAAGGATGGTGGGAACACCAACTCAAAACTGATAAGACATTGCAACAAATCATTCTGTAACCTTGGTATGATTTTTGGATCGATTACCTTCTGAGAGATTGCATTGAGGAATGCACATAGCTTCACAATGGCTAATCGAACATTTTCCGGTAGAAGCCCCCTCAATGCAACTGGAAGCAGTTGTGTCATAATCACGTGGCAGTCATGAGACTCTAGGTTCTGGAACTTTTTCTCTGCCATTTTTATTATTCCCTTTATATTCGACGAGAAGCCAGATGGTACCTTCATACTGAGCAGGCATTCAAAGAAGATTTCCTTCTCTTCTTTGGTAAGAGCGTAGATGGCCTGAACCTGATGTATGCCATCTTTTCTGTGCATACGTTGTTGGTCCTCCCGTTCCTCCAGTGTATCTTTTGTCTTCCCATACACGCCCAAGAAGTCAAGCAGGGTCACGCAAAGATTCTTTGTCACGTGCATCACGTCGATTGCGGAGCGGACCTCTAGGCCTTTCCAATAGGGCAGGTCCCAAAATATAGAGATCTTCTTCCACAAGGGTGCATGTCCGTAAGCGTCCTTCGGAACAGGTTGTCCGCCAGGACCCTGTCCAAAGATTACCTTCAAATCCTTGACCATATCATGTACATCAGCACCAGTACGGTGGCGAGGCTTCGTCCGGTGATCCGCCTCACCTTTGAAATGCTTGCCTTTCTTTCTTACGGGATGCCTTCTCGGAAGAAATCGACGATGTCCCAGGTACACATTCTTCCTACAACTATCCAAATATATACTGTCGGTATCATCCAAACAGTGGTTACTGAGAGCAGGCCAATCATTGATGGTCACAAACTGCAACGCCTTTAGGTCAAATTCTTCCTGTTTGTGCTCATCCCACGCACGTACACCTTTTCCATTCCACAGCTATAATAGTTCTTCAACTAATGGACTTAGGTACACATCAATGTCGTTGCCGGGTTGCTTAGGGCCTTGGACGAGCACTGGCATCATAATGAACTTCTGCTTCATGCATAACCAAGGAGGAAGGTTATACAAATATAGAGTCACAGGCCATGTTCTATGGTTGCTGCTCTGCTCCCCAAAAGGATTAATGCCATCTACGCTTAGACCAAACCATACGTTCCTTGGGTCACCTGCAAACTCCTCCTTGTACTTTCTCTCGATTTTTCTCCACTGCGACCCGTCAGCGGGTACTCTCAACTTTCCGTCTTTCTTACGGTCTTCTCCGTGCCATCGCATCGCCTTGGCATGCTCTTTGTTTTGGAACAAATGTTTCAACCATGGTATTATAGGAGCATACCACATCACCTTCGCAGGAATCTTCTTCCTGGGGCACTCGACCTCGACATCACCAGGGTCATCGCGGCTGATCTTATAGCGCAATGCACCGCATACCGCGCACGCGTTCAAATCCTCGTACTCACCGCGGTAGAGGATGCAGTCATTAGGGCATGCATGTATCTTCTGCACCTCTAAACCTAGAGGGCAGACAGCCTTCTTTGCTTCATATGTACTCTCGGGCAATTCATTTATTCTTTATCATTACCAGAAATTTCCAAATCCCTTGTCAGATACACCATTTTCTGCCTTCCATTGCAGCAATTCTAGTGTGGTGCCCAGCTTTTTCTTGTCACCTTCGCAATTCGGGTACAACAATTTCTTGTGATCCTCTAACATTCACTGCAACATCATCTTCTCCCTTTCACTTGCGCAGTTTTTCTTTGCATCGGCAATGGCCCAACCTAGATCATCAGGGGGCTCATCTGATTCCTCTTCTTCATCTTCTTCTCGCATGGCCGGCTCAGCTTCTTCCCCCATTGTTGTATCATCACATTCAGGGAACCCATGGCCAGGATAGCTATCGTCATCCTCTTCTTCTTCATTGTCTTCCATCATAACCCCTTTTTCTCTGTGCTTGGTTCAAACATTATAGTGGGGCATGAAACTAGACTCAAACAGGTGGACGTGAATGGTTCTTGAGTTAGAGTAATTGTGACATTCCTACAGCCAGCACATGGACAAGGCATAAAACCATCCGCCCGCTTGTTTGCCTGAGCCGCAATCAGAAAACTATGCACGCCATCAATGAACTGGGGAGAGCATCGGTCATCGTACATCCATTGCCGGCGCATCTTCATTACACACCACCGAATAGACCAAATTAATACAAGTTCATACATAAAGTTCACACAACACTTAAATGCAACATACAAATAACTCTCTAGCTAAAGAATTTAAATGCAACAAGAAATGCGATCAAGATCGCAACTAAGGTAATGATACCAAGCCACACTATCAATGGCATATTTTCTAATCTTTCTAATCTTCAACCGCATTTTCTCCATCTTGATCTTGTGATCATCGACGACATCGGCAACATGCAACTCCAATTCCATCTTCTCCCCCTCAATTCTTTTCAAATTTTCTTTCAAATACTCGTTTTCTCTTTCAACTAAATTTAACCTCTCGACAATAGGGTCGGTTGGAATTTCCGGTTCACATACCTCCTAGATAAAATATCTATGTCAACTTGATGGGCACAATTTGTCATAAACACGAAATGCAACAAATAGTTTTAAAAGAGAATATACCACATCTGAATCATAACACGGACGAGGGCCAACGGGGACGAATATCAAAACCATGGCACTATGTATAACAAACAACGTACAGGTAAGATAATTATACAAGTAACTATATATCTGAATCACACAAACATGATTTTTTTTATATAAAAAAGATAAGAACAAGAGGCTCACCACAAGGTGGTGCCGGCGATGGGTCAGTGCGGACGATCGACGGTGGTTATGACAGAGACGGGAAGGCACTAAGTAAACCAAACCTACATATGCAAACTAAGAGTTATTTTAAGCTCAAATTGCATATAAATGAAATAAACTACCACATATAATTCCTCCCAAATTACTAAAACCCACAAATTAATTACTATATAAAGCATTGCAAGAGCTAATCTAGCAATGAGAGATGAAAGGACAAAGTTGCTAACCTTTGTGATCACTTGAATGGATGGGGGCCTTGAAATCTTCACAAAATTTGGTCAAAATGTGTGATGAGCTCGAGGGGAGAAGAGGAAGAACAGAGAGGAGGAGAGGGGAAAGGGAGAAGAACAGAGCGAGCTGGACGAAGGGTTTATATGTAGGATGACCTATAATACCGGTTCATGGCAAGAACCAGTACTAAAGGTGCTGGAGGGGCCCCAGTCTGACAACATCCTGCCACCACTCTCTTTAGTACCGGTTCGTGGCACGTACCGGTGCTAAAGGTTCGCCGTGAACCGGTACTAATGAGCTCCGCGCCCCTAGCCGTTGGAACCGGCACTAATGGTCACATTAGTGCCGGTTCTGTTACAAACCGGGACTAATGTGCTTCACATTAGGCCCTTTTTTTACTAGTGGTAGTGTTGTCAACATCAAATGATTTCTATTAATGGAAATCAGGGAGTATCCCTTTTGCTCATAAATAAATAAATAGCATAGGCCCTTTTGGTAATAAATAAATAAATTAGCAGAGGCCCTGTCGGGTCAGCTTTGTTCTCATTTGAAGACGTCGAGCAAATTGTAGTCCAATAGCAAACTATGTCATCAAATTCAAGTTTCACAGCCAAATGTGAGTACAACTAAACAACAATGTCATCATGTTTTAGTCGTCATACAATTACCAAACACAAATCAGCATACATAACAAGTGATGTTCTCACAACAAAATACTAAACAACATGTTCATCAGGTTTTAGATATTATAGCAAACACAATTTCACATAGTAGATAAAAAAACGTCTTCTGACAAGAAAATATGACAGAAACAATGTAATCATCATCCGCAGCAGCAACGTCAACATCTTCGCCATGTGTACTAGTTTGAATCGTAATTCCCTATGGTGTCATCTTCTTCTTCGTCCTCAACGTCCTTGAACATTGGCTTCTTCTTGATCAACTCTTGTATGTCCATAGCACGACAGACAATCTTTTCGCCGGCGTCATTAACGTGATGGTTCTCAAAGATATTAGGAACATCTGTGTTATCTTGTACATCAGGAGCAGTGTAAGCATCATCTTGTTGTGAAACTTCATTAAACGAATTCCTCTGCTCAAACCTTTGCAATACTCTCCAGTCATCGCTACGTGCAAATGTGTCTTTCAAGAAAAATATTTGTGTTGCTTGATTTGCCAAAATAAAAGGCTCGTTGGTCTAGTACGCCGCCTTGACATTGATGGATTTGAAATAATCATCAGCTTTGGGTTTTACGATCCTGGAAAACGGGTTATACCAACGACAACACAACAGAACCACACACCGATGATCCTCAAAACTGGAGATATACTGCAACTGAACAATGTCTTTTATGTTAGCATACATTCCAGTTGTATCTTTGTCATACGTACCTGTGCTCATGATGGCACTGTTTTGTGTCTTCTTGCCTTCGTCTCGTGCAAGGGTGTTGTAGCGCACATCTCCAACAACTACTGAGTAAAGGGCATCATCAACTGCCTGCCCATCCTTCCGCATCTTCTTAACCTATGGTTAGAAAATAGACAAGCTGATCATCTTATGTACTCAATATATTAAAAAAACTGACAGTGCAATTCAAAAGCTTACATGGCTCTTGAACCATTTCGCAAATCCTGCCATAACCAGTTTGTCAATGTTTCTTGGATTTTGCGGTAGTAACTCCTTTTTGTAGATGCTGCAGAACATAGTGATCACGTCAAACATCAAAATATATAAGAATGTGCTGCAAGTTTAGTAGATTACGATGTATAAGCTGCAGTACTTAGCACTTACTTTATATAAGGTAATATCTCAGGATAGTTATTCAACACATACCAAACCATTTTGTCCAAATCTTTAGGTTTGTCCTCTTGTCGACTCTTCCCTGTAAATCGAACGGAATAATCGAAAACATTAAGCCCGGGATTTTCTTCACCCACCTCTTTGCTAAGCTGATCAGCTGTTTCAATGTATTTTGAGCAGAATGTCAACGCTTCTGTAGCAATGTAGGCCTCTGCAATGGAACCCTCAGGTCTAGCTCTGTTCCTAACATAGCCTTCGAAAGTGCCTAGCCGCCTTTCAATAGGGTACATCCAGCCATACTATACTGGACCTCTAAGTAGTGCCTCATCAGGTAGATGAACAACCAAATGCACCATCACGTCCAAGAAGGCTGGAGGATATATCTTCTCAAGGTCGCATAGGATAGTTGGTATCTTGTCTCTAAGATGCTCCAAAGCATCTATCCTGATATTTCTACTGCAGAGTTCCCTGAAGAATTATCCCAACTCTGCAACTGCTCTGTATAAGTCAGGGCGGCCCAATCCTCTAAGGATAACAGGTAAAACCCTTTGAAGTAGGACGTGCAGTCATGAGTTTTCAACCCTTGTACCTTGTTCCTTCTGCACTGACTCTCCTTTCAGGGTTGGAAGCAAATCCATGTGGGAATCTCACACGTGACAGGACCTCGCAGAATTCTTTTCTTTTTACCTTGTCCAAGACATACACAACTGGTGCCATATCCCGTGGTTTACCTTCATCTTGCACCTGCAAATCCTGTCTGATACTCAGGTGTGTCAAATCAATCCTAGATTTTAAGGTATCTTTCGTCTTGCCTTTAATATTAAGAAGTGTGCCGATAATGTTGTCACATATATTTTTCTTGATGTGCATCATATCAAGATTATGCCGCAGATCCAAATCTTTCCAATACTCCAAGTCCCACAAAGTGGACCTGCGGGTAAACAATAATCTCTCTTCTGCCCTGCCATGCTTCCTTTTCCCGCTACCATTACCAGGATGGTTTCCTAGTGTAATATGCCTGACCTTCTCTAATTCCACTTGCAACTCATCAGCGGTGAGCCTCTTTGGTGCATCACGGTTTTCATGCTTTGCATTGAACACATGTCTTCGGTATTTTCTAGGATGTGGCTTGTCCTTGGAAAGGAAACGCTGGTGTCCAATGTAACAGATCTTGCTAAGTATTGCGTATGACAGCGGATTCCTATCACAGTGAACACATGCATTGTAACCATGTGTCGTTTGCCCTGACATAGTGCCCAAAGCCGGATAATCATGGATGCACCAAATTATAACAACCTGTAGAAAGAAATCAGCTGGTGGGCTGCTATATAGGTCTCGAGTGAGAACACCCCTCCATAGCTATTGAAGTTCCTCCACAAGAGGCTTCATGAACAAATAAAAATCCTTTCCAGGACTTTTTGGACCTGGGATGATCAAGGCCATCATGTAGTTTGATTCTTTGGTGCAGACATTTGGAGGCATGTTGTAAGGGATAACAAGCACTGGCCACATGCTATATGTGGCACTCTGGTAGCCAAATGGCTTAAATCCATCTGAAGCTAAGCCAAGTCTAATGGCTCATTACATTATGATATCTGTACTCCTGGTTTCTAGAATGCCACGGTACATCCTCTTTTGTTTCAGCATCATGAAAAAACCTCTGCAGTCTTGGTATAATTGGAAAATGCCTCAGAACATTATGAGGTATCCTCTTCACAGCATCGCCATCTTTCCATCTTGATGGTTTGCATTTCGTGCATTCACTTAAGTTGGCATAATCTTTCCGGAACAGAACACAATTATTCTTACAAACATGGATCATATCATATCAATTTCCAACTGCACGAAGGAAATTCTTCATTTTACTGTAGGTGTGTGGCACCTCAGACGCATCTGGGAAAGATATGCGGAAAGCATCCAACATCGCATCAAATGATTTGTTGGTCATCTCAGATGTCTTCACCTGAAGAAAGGTGACCATAGCTGAGAATACTGACAGCTTATTTCCTAGGGTGACAACCACGTTGCATTGTTCCAACATGCGGGCCCACCTTTTTCTTCTGCAGGTGAAAGTTCACGGAATGCACGAGCATTTCGTAGCATTGTTTCAATGTTGGTCAAACTCACTGGCTCCGCCACCACCACCTCCTCCTCCTCTTCCACCTGAGCATCAGGCAAATTAAGATGGTGATCTGCTACTTCCACGTAGTTAATAACATTGACGTTCACAGCTTCACCATGATGAAACCACCTAGTATATGTGACCGACATCCCTTACAAGTGTAGATGATTTTGCACAGTTGACTGGAGTCTTGTAACTGAATTCATACAACTGCTACACGGGCAGACCACATCTGATTTCAGACCACCGTACTCAGCTCTGATAAAGTTCATGAAGTTTTCAACCACCTCGACATATGCAGCGGAGAATCTTCGAGCAGAAGTTATCCAAGTCCTGCCCATCTGTTAGACATACAAATTAGTTCTTCTACTAGATATTACAGGAAAAACATATATGTTTTTTTATGAAGTCCAGAAAGAAAAATACCTAGGTCGATGTCTAAAGCTATGGAAAGATATTTGGACGAGCAGATCTAAGTAACGAAATATATGTAAAGATAATTTAGGAAACATATTTGAGTGCTAAATTATGGCAGGCTATTTCAGCAGTCAATGAGGCTGAGCACACAGCCATCAAACTATCGAAGGCCATCGCAGCAATAAAGATTGAGTATAAAACAATGTAGAGCTATTACACCTAACAGAATGGCTACTAGGCCATGGTAATCTACGTCATGATAAATATATGTTATGATATTTTAGCAACTAATCAGCCTTGGAATGCCATCTCAGCTAAGCAGATTGAGTGCAGAACAGGGCAAGGAAGCTTCTTACGTAGAGCATATTGACTGTAAACTACTTCGGCAAACAGTGAGATTAACAGCGTCTATCAGCTAACATTCAGCGCTACACCGACATGCACGGGGCCTCAGTCTAGAATGCGTGTACCGTGAGAGAAGCTGACCGCCGTGCGTCCACACGAACGTCGCCAGTGGTGGCAGCACTGACCGCCGTGCGCCTCCACAAGAACGTCGCCAGCGGTGGCGGCGCAGCTACAGGACGACTGTCTACGAGAGCGTACTGTGGGAGCGAGAGGATCGTGCATCCCCTCGACGAACCGCGGCGCCGACGTATCGACGCAGCGGGAAGGGCGGTTTTGGCGGAGCGACTGGAGTGGAGGGGGACGGGGGGAGGG